>NW_008590171.1:25765-35689 GCF_000691845.1 Merops nubicus
CATACAATGTTAGCAGTATAGGAGAACTAATCAAACTCACTGCATTTAACAGTAATTATGACTAACAATGATAAGCATCAGCAGGGCAACATTACTGAAAGGTGACATAAATGCAAATGTGCTGACATTTCCAAGAAGGCTAGAAGAGGAACATGACAATTAAATGTGATAATAATATCCATAAAAAAGAAAAACATTGAACTAAAATTTGTGAGGTGGATCCTACAGTGCAAAGGATTTTTTTTTTAATGAGGAATTTTGTGTTGACCCTTAAGCTCGAGGGAAAAAGATCTCTCTGAATCACTTTTCAACACCTTCCTCTTCTCATTTTCCTCTTCTACTGCATCTGTGTTCGCCCTCTTCCCTTCGCTGTCCTCATGACTCCTGTTTGGTCTTTCTTCTTATTTTGCACTTTTCAGTCCTCAGCATTTAACATAGCTGGCCCTCAAGTATCTTCTGAGCACTGGCGGACCAGAACAGGCAGTCTCACCTCTGTCACTTCCAGCAAGCAGTCTTCTGTTCCAGGCCTTGAAGCCCTGAATGGGGCTGATGGCAGAAAAGGTGCTCCCAGTTGTCATACACACAAAGTACATGGAGAGTCTTGCAGCCAAAGATCTACTCACATCCATTAACCATGTTCAAGTGACAGAGGCTTATAACTATGCCAAATCTGCTTTTGTTTCCACAGGGACAGCAGAATGTATCTCTAAACTCGGAGCAATACCCCATAAAATGTCAAATCTTGCTCCAGTTCTTGGACAATTAGAGATATTCACTGAACTATTGGGGCTTTTTTGTTTTTTTTTCCCCCTCAGTATAGACAAGACAAAGCATACGTACAAGTAAATGGTATACATATATATTCTGCGAAATGGAACTTTTTTCCTATGACATTTGGGAAAAAAAAAAAAATGAGCCTGACACCTACCATGGAAGATTTTAGTCAGATCAGTTAATATTTGGCAAAAGTCAGAAGTGTTTAAATGCAGAGCCTGCTTGTTGAAAGTTAGGTCCTTTGACTCCGGATAGTTCTGCCAGTTCTTCTCATTACAAGCTGGAAGAAGGATGGAATAGCATTTTAATCAGAGGTACAGTCTATTTAACTGGAAGGCTCCTAACAGAGAACTAATCTAAAAGGATTTAAGAGATTTACTTACTTGGAGAAAGTCAAGGAGAAAATAATATGAAATTAATATTGGAAAAAGCAGACTGCACAATATAAACAAGAAAAATAATTTTGCTGAGCAGACCTGACAAATGACAGCAGACAGTAATTTGTACAGGTGCTTGAAATGTGACATCTCCTTGATTTCAGGCACTTAGCAGAAGTTCTCTGGTTATAAGCCTGTTTGTTCTCATCCCAGACATGGCCCATAAAAAACCAGAGATGACTGAATGGCTTTTTAGATTTCAGGTGGGATGAATTTTCTTCCTGAAGTACCTTTTTCTCTCTGCTGTCTCTACAAGTGCCTAGAGAAACTGTGCATCATTTTAAGTGCCTAAGTGAGCAGAGCTTGGTCACTAAATCACTTGAAATTTTGAGCTGCCTAATACAACTAATCAGAGGTATGTAGCTAGAGATACACCTTAGCTATTTATATGCAGGGAAATTTCCACCTGTTTCCTCCTCCATGATACATGCCCTGTTCAGCTGACCAGTAAATCCGCTGGTCTTTGGGTCATCTGTCCTGTTATGTGCAGTCACAGTGCAGGAGAGAGGCTGATAAGCTTTGCAGTAGCCATCCCTCAGCTCCTGGTGCACTCGGTGGTGCCCCATTAAAGTGCAGGCTCCTTCTCCATAACGTACTGTTAGGGCCACCTGTAAATCCTGGAATATGCTGCAGCACTTCTTCACTCAACAAAGAATAAAAGAGATTTTTGGACAGTCGTTGCACCATTGGGCAAGGGCCAAACCTCTTTCCATTTTCAGGGACGATACAGGTCAACGTCATTAGCACATGTGAGAAGCCCACCCACAGAGCTTCTTTGCTGACCAAGCAACTTTAATTAACAAAATATGATGTCAATTTGCCACAGGACAAAGTTGCCGTCCTGAAGGGCAACTTTGGCAGTTCACTCACAGTTCCAGCATTTCAAGATTCGTTAATCTTTTTTTTCTGATGTATATTTATGCCCCAGGGGGATTCCTTTCAAATTGAGTCTGTTCTCAGAGTCTTTTCTCTCAGCTTATCCATGTTTATATTTCTGCATCATTTCCATTTTTGTTTTTCTTAACTGATACTCATTTTATTCTTTTGTTATGAGGGACAGGTATAATTAAGCTATAACACTATTTTACCTTTTAAATCTCCAATAAAAATCCAATACAATCTTGTCTTCTGGGTATCACAGCCACTTGTTCTATATTCTTGTCCATTTGGTGCTTGACTGACCAGATTTTGATGCTACTTTAATCCTCCCACTGTAAAATGAGAAAGTAGTTATTTCCTGAAAGTCTTTGAGAAACAAGTATCAGATATGAAAATAATCTTGAAAAAATTATATTTTGGTTTGATCAGAATAGCTATATTGCTTTTATAGCTGCTTGAGGGGTGTTTTAATTTTTTTGTAGTTCTGGAACCAATGCAAAGATTTATTTGAGCAGAATAAAATCTCAGCTACTTTACTCAGCAGCTTTGGAAAGGAACTTGGATTAGGAGCTGACAATTTCCACATAACATCAATCTTTTAGTCTTTTTCACTCAGATTTCCCTCCTGATTGAAAATTTAAATGAAAGTTCATCATCAGCATTCAGGTGTAAGTTTTAAATGCACAAGAACACAAAAAAACCAAACCAACAAACAAAACAAATGAAAAAACAACAACAACAACAAAAAGCTTTAGCCAAGGAACAATACCTAAAGAGGGCCACATTAATTTGGATTATCCTTTCCAGTGAAGAGATCTGAAATTGAGCTGAATAGATGATGTTTTACAATACCGCACAAAGGCAGTCAGGTTTGTGTGGCCAGTGGAGAGGAGGAGAGAGAACTCTGTGAGTTATAGTTATCTTCATGCAGATAACACCAGCTTGTTTGCAAAACCTTTCTCCTGGACTCCCTTTACTTCACAGCCCAGTAAGAAGCTAGGCAAAAGCCAATCACTCTTGAATGTAAATAAAAATGAGTGCTGGGCTAGAGAGGGTTCCTTTTATCTCTGTTGGAGTTGTGCATAGAGAATTTCATCCTTTAAGGTGCGTAGCAGAGTTTACTCATGGGAATAAGGAAACCACTAAAGCTGATACCCTTCAACACAGAAAGAAAAAAATGAGTGTTTCATGGATTTAATATTAAACCAAGGAAAGGGCTACTTTGATCACTGAGTCTGATCTCTTAGCTTCAACTTCAAACATTACCAAATAGCTCAGGAGCTTAGTCATAAAAGTAAGATTTCATCCATTAACAAAATAAAACAGTAGTTTTCACTGTGATCTATATTTTCCTGAATTTCAAAAGGATTTACATCTGGGGCTTGCTTTGCATCTGTCTCTAGTTAAAAGAGGTCTCTTGAATGTGGCTTGTTCCTTTCTCTGGTCTACGGACAACGTTATTTTTAATAACAGGAAAAGTGTTTCTTTTTCTTAAGTTCTTGAAAAGTCACTGCGGTAATGAATCTATAAACATCTTACAATGTTTACAAAATTAGACTTCAGGATGCTTTTTAGGTACTCCAGGTTGAAGCTCTGGTTCCTTTATATCCTGTTCTTTCTGTCATTGTAAACTTCAGCGCTTCACACACTGATTGTAAAAGTTGCCTTTTATTTGACCTTTGTCTCCTTCTTTCCCATATCCCTACTTCTTTGTTTGGAAAATGTTTTCTTCACTTGACAAGCCAAGTACAGTTCCTTCAGATTCAAGAGGGACTAGACTGCATCTGTCTGCTGAGGCAAAAAAATGTATTTAACAGAGCATAGCTGGAACCTGGATAACTAAAACCAGTCACCCAGACAATTGCTCCACTTGATCAGTGATCCCCCACTCTGATGGCCTCTCTTGTTTGCATCCCTGAAGAGAGTGCCGTTAAACTCTTCAAGCAGTTCACAATTTTAGCTCACTTTTTTTTTTTTTTTTAAACTAAATTTCTTGGTAAATGTGCGCTAAACACCAGCTAGATGTCCCTTTCAGACTTCTTTTCCCTACTAATTTTCCTTTTATCTGGGGACCATTTTCACCTTATTTTCTAAATCCACTGAGTATATGGCAAGGCATAGATTGGAGTAATGTAACTACAGTTATAAACACGAAAGGAAATTAATTCTTCATGTTATGATCATCTCTAACAGATGCAAACACCATATACTCCTTATACTAATTTATGCATATAGTCTTTCTGCATACTTTCTACGTGATTTGGTTTCTGTTACTACTCTTCAGGGCACATAGGGTAAGCTGTAGGTGTGTGTACATATGGATGGACCTTATTTTGTAGAGTTTATACAGCTACTAGCACTTTACCTCTGCATGCCTCCACATATAAAGTCTTCCTGTAAAAACAACCTCACCAATAAAGGTTGAACTTGCATGGCATAAAACTATTTTAGCGTATAGTCTGCTGCATGGATATTGCCATGCCCTACAAAGCTTGACAGGTCCCAGCCACGTAACTCTCCATTTAACACCCATGCTCAACAAAAGCACATTTTCAATATAAATGATGTGTTATGATGTCAGAAGTCTCCAGTCAACCAGCAAAAATCGAGACCTTTTCAAATTTTAGCACATGCCTTACAGGAGATTTTCAGGATTGGACCCTGGATCACTTTAATCTAAGCTGAATTCATTTTTCATACTATTCTGTAAATTATGTCAGAGATTGGCTTTCTAAGATGGTGTGCCACACTGTACTCTTTCTTTATCAAATTAGAGGTTACACCCAACCATAGAATTTCAGCAAGAGCCAAGGCACATTGCATCTCAATGAGACAAGGTGCTGACGATTCCCCGATTGTTGATAACTTGTATCTGTGGCAGCAGCCGCTCAAAATTTCTACAGAATCAGAAACTCAGAGGGAGACAGGAGTTGGATATTGGTGCTTCTCACAGCCCCACCAAACTGTTGTATCTTCAAGCCCTGGGGCATCTACAGTCTGACAGAGATAAATGGTGGCTCAATACTTTTATGCAGTATTTATTACAGGAGTACCCCCAGCAATACTGTTAGAAAGCCATATTCATTTTTATTATGGAAAGAATACTCAACTCTTTATATTCTCTTTTGCATGATTTCTCATGTGTATAAGAATAATGGCAGTAGTAAGCAAGATAAGTGTGATTAATTTTACTAGTTCTTTGTTAGATTGAAAAAGCTGCAGAATTCCATATTTGTGTAGAAGTCAGCATAAGTTTTGTTAAAATGTAAAAAATAAAGCAAAGCAGGATTACACACTAATTCCACCTGTGATATGGATCAACTCTAAAAACTTTGAACTTGATGTGAGGATAAATATTATCCTTGCCAAAACCACAAGCTAGTGTGTTTCTTGATTTTTGAGATGTTTAAAGCATATTTTGCTTAACTCTTAAAGCACTGAAGTGGCTTTCACTTGTACTTTTGCCAGCCATTAGAAGACAAATAAAATCTCTATATCTTTCAGACAAATAAAGTCATGCCCACTCCTTTTTGTCTTCTGTCTCCTTCTACTCCCCAGTCTTCTAGAAATCTTGAGCAGCGCCAGTCTCACTGCGGTCTCAATTCAAGTTTGTTTGTTTTTTTTTAACTTTACACATCTGTGATGTTCAGCTTTTGTACAACAGCTCACTTCTACTGTGATGCCGACTTAGATCTTTTTTTCCATCTTACCTTCTGTGGGGAATGGTCCATTGGAAAAGGAAAGAGCAGTTACCTTCAAGAGAAGGCAACATAGTCAGGAGCATAGAAGGGAAGAGGGATTATCCTAAAAGTCCTAATTATTTTTTTTTTTAGTTATTTAAAGTATTTTTTAGGTAACTTAATTAAGAACAGAGGTAGGTAAAGAGGATGAGTAATGTTATCATTGCCTTATTCTGTTTAATAATAAGAACAGAATTTCTTATTATTAAAGAATTTAATAATTCTGAAGAATTTAGTTAAGTTAAATAGACCATAGTAAACCTCAATCCTCTATTTTAGGCTAGTAACATAGCATCTGCTTCATTACAACTGTAAGTGCCTGACTCAAGACAGTGAGCTAATTCACTTAGAATACAATATCCAACCAATAGAGAGAAAGATTGGCCAGTAAAGACCTGGAGAGGAAGTTGACCTTGTGGTCTGGTTTTGATCTCTTGCTCTATGTTGAATTTGATATGTCTGGCAGTTTTGAATGCTCTCTTAAATTGTGTAAAGCCACAAGAAAAGTTAGCACCTCCTGTTCATGGAGCCCCCAGTACAAGAGGGATGTGGACCTGCTGGAGCATGTCCAGAGAAGGGCCACCAGAATGATCGAAGAGCTGGAGCAGCTCTCCTATGAGGACAGACAGAGAGAGTTGGGGCTGTTCAGTCTGGAGAAGAGAAGGCTCCGAGGTGACCTTATTGTGGCCTTCCAGTATCTTAGGGGGTCCTACAAGAAAGCTGGGGAGGGACTTTTTAGGATATCGAGTAACAACAGAACTAGAGGGCATGGGGCAAAGCTGGAAGTGGGCAGATTCAGGCTGGACGTGAGGAAGAAGTTCTTCCCCATGAGAGTGGTGAGACCCTGGAATGGGTTGCCCAGGGAGGTGGTTGAGGCCCCATCCCTGGGGGTCTTTAAGGCCAGGCTGGATGAGGCTCTAGACAGCCTGATCTAGTGGGAGGTGTCCCTGCTCATGGCAGAGGGGTTGGAACTGGGTGAACCTTGCGGTCCCTTCCAACCCTGACAGATTCTGATCTGTTTTAGCAGAGGACTTTAGAGCCCTAATGGCTCAATGGTTGGACTTGATGATCTTGGAGGTCCCTTCCAACCTAAAGGATTCTATGATTCTATGTTCTCTTCTAAGGACAGACACATAACGAGCTAAAGTTAGTCATAACAGTACATAATGTCTATGTTAAACCTATGAATGTAAGGGTCAGGAAAGCAAAAAGAGGAAGGCTTGGAGGAAGGCTGTGATTTGGGCATGCAGTTGCGTGGAAAAAAAGGCCATTTTGCTCAAAGCCCTCCCTCTGCCTCTGCATATTCTGTTAGATCACAAATGGATAGGAATAAAACTAATCTGGTTACAGGATGTAGAAGCCTTCTTCAGTCTCATTAGTAGGCCCAAAAAGAGGCAGCCCTTTGCCTTTTCCCCCACTGATTCATCTGGGTGCTTCCAGGAGAAGGTAGATAATCCATGCAGAACAACTCTCCAGCAGTTCCTGCAGCATGAATAGAGCACAGGACCCAGATCTTTCTGTTTCCACTTGACGCAGAGGACATCTGGTGCCAGTATGCCTGAACTGCAGCAGAGGTACGAGTGATACGAAAGTGCCTAGCCTTGCAAAACGGAGGTAGCATGAGCCAGAGAGGGTTGTTAGTAGGCAACTGGATTGTGGCCACCCCATTTTGTGGAATAGAAAAGCTTAGTAGTGCAGATATGGGACATTGCACCTGGCGCCTCAGGGTGAGAGCGTGATTTGGAGCACACTGAATATCCTGTTAGAGAGATAACCTTTCAGACAAATTAAGAAGTTATCTACAGGTTTAAGGAGTCCTGAAAACTACGTGTCTGTAACTGTGGTCAGTGAACAAGTTTGGAGTTTTGGCACCAAAATTTGTGTGTAGGCAAACTGAATCACAATAGATTTCTAATACTTGTGAATGTACTTTTTTGTAGTTTGTTTGTTTGTTTCATTACTCTTGTTGGTCTGTTTAGGGTTTGAATGCTGTACTTATGGGCTCTTTGAGGGACAATTTTATTTTGAGGGATTCCCTAGATTGTCATCAATCAAGACTTTTAGAGAGGATAATGCCGCAGACCAAGATGAGAATAAACTAACACAGTTGTTATAATGCCCAGTGATGCTAACTCATGAAAAAAAATGAGGACAAAATATGAGGAAATTAATTAAATCAAATGACAGGGTACAAAAATGAAGTTAATTAAATAATGCAGAAACTCTGCATATACTGCTATCTTTCATTTTTCTCCCTGTGCCAACAGGTTTTTTTTTCCCCAAACAGCTAATCCCTTCTTTCTTAATCTTCTCAAGGCTCCCTTTGACACTTCATGAGGACACTTGTTTCCAGTCACATAGTGAGTCTGTAGCAGACCTTCAAACAATAATGTGGCATCCTACCACCTAGGCAACAGTGAAAAGTGACCAGATCATGCTATTTCTTGATACTGCTAGTATTGTTTCATCATATAACTTTTCAGTAACATTTCTATAAAATATTGAACACAGATTCTTTTGCTGAGAAAAGGAAAAAAAAAAATTTAGATATTTTTCTAGGAAGTTTCCTTTTCTGGTTGGCTGCAGTTGATAATAGCAGCCCAGTTTTTGGGGGGGAAACATTTTCAATATGAAAAATTATGCTTAATTTTGAGGACTCTTTTTAGTAAGAAGTTGGGTCTTTACTTAAATAAGTTATTTTAGTCAAAGGTACCACATTCCTAAGAAACTTGTTCCACATCACCGATTAAGTATTAGCTTTGAATTTATTTGCACAACTAAAAATAGTTTTTAAAAAATTCTTCTTTTGGATGTGAAGAGTAAATATAAACGTGACTGCATGCATTCAGAAATATGTGACATTACTCAGTTTCAGTGGCTATGAGACCTTTAATTTTGAAGTGATAGGGAATTGTTTAATAAATTTCCAAATTCCAATCACTGCTAAAGCTTGCTCAGAATAAGAATATCATTTTCCATCTTTAAATTAGATTGGATATGTATTTTCTCTTACCTGTTTTTGAAAAAGGGGATAGTTTGGTGTATACAATTATTTATAAAATAGCACTATCTGGTTTGTTTTGTTGTTTTGGGGTTTTTTTACAAGAAAACCTGCTACGACTGCATTTGCTGGCAAGCTAGTTTGTATGATGTAATTAAAAAGCTTAATATTTTGGCAGTATGGGAGACAAGAGATAACTGAATTTACATCCATAAGTGGAACAAATGCACATTACAAGACATATAGATCCCTCAGCAAGGCAAGGTCATTTTTATGGGAATGACTTTTCTTGGTGTCAAGAAAAAAATAGCACATAGTTACTGCCTTTAAAAAGGCAATTTAGAAATTTAGAAAAGGGCAATTTAGCCAGCTCGGTAAGTGTTATTCACAAAGAAAAGCATAGTTTATAAGAGTTAGTCACTTGGATGTAAGAGATAGCTCATGTCCCCTTCTCTCTCCAGTTTCATATTTGAATCCAAAAAGGCGGAAGTTCAGAGCAGGGACATATATATTCGAAGGGGAGCATTTGACAGTAACTGTTTTTAAAATAAAACTTTTTGATAAGAGCATTACATCTTTAGAAAATTGGACTGTTGTTCCCAGGCTTATAGTTTTACAAGATCTATCTGACTTTTATATTAGCTGTTTATACAAAAAGAATTTGGAAGAAAGAATAAAACCATAAAATCACTACTGGTAAGTCCTTTTTTATCAGACTAACATTCTTTCAGTGCCAGGCAGTGAAGATAAACTTTGTCTCTGATACTGTTTTTATTACAGGTTTGAATTACTGTGTTTTTTTTTTTTCATTGACCTATCAAAATTAACAGGCTCCTTACTGTTCACAGTTTATCAGGATGTCCCAGAGCTACTTCAGCAATGAAGAAAGCAAAGCTGTCTGGAGAACAAATGCTCACAATAAAACAGCGGGCCAGTAATGGTAAATTTTTAATCATTATCTTTTTAAATACTACTTCTCTGTAAACTAAAGTTATTGTTACTCTAATGGGTTTTATTCCTACACGTGTAAATCTTCGTATAAATAGTGAATTCATTGTAAGTAGAAGTGAATCATAGAATCATAGAATGTTTG
>NW_008590172.1:0-10588 GCF_000691845.1 Merops nubicus
GTCATTAACTGCATTCTCTTTACAGACATCCTTATCAATTTGTCTGTGTCTAGAATGTCATTACCTGCAAGGTGATGTGCCCTGAGGGGTTGCTTTATCTATTTATTTTTGCCTGGGACATTTGATATACTTTGATCTCTTGACTGTATATCAAAGCCCTTGCAAGACTTTTATAAGTTTTTGTCTGGTTGTTTTTTTTTAACCAAGCTCTTTTCTTTGCCAGTGATTCAAAAGGCACAATAACATTCCTGGTAACAGAGGATACAAATGTAGGTTTACCTGTTGTTAATCATTGAAGACATCTTTGGTCCTTCTAGGTTGCGTGACCAAGCTTGTTTTGTCAACTCTTTTATGAAACTGACTAGCAGAGATGCTTAAGAATTTGGTGAATGTACTACTGACATTGAAGACTTTTATACCACTTGTATATATTTAATACTATAGTAGGTGTGTTTTCTTTACTAAAGGGATGTCTATAGGACATTCTCTCCCCTCCCCATGGTTAAGAGGGAATGTCTCCTGGATATAGTGAGCCTACTTATAAAGACTCAAGTCTTAAAGCTTGTGGACTCATTTGTGTGAATTTGAGGAGTCTTATGGTAGGTTTGTTTGCTTTCTCATATCTTATTCTTGCAGAAAATACTTCTGCTTTGGTTTTCACTGTTAAAGGAGGATTCAGACACGACACCATAAATACATGAGAATTCTCTAACATGGTCAGCTTTTTTCTTATATCTGTGAGAAGTTTTGTGTCAATTTTAAGTAGCACATGTGCTAGTGTTCATGAACTTTGACCAAGACCTGTTGCCAGCTTTGCTTTTCACCAGCATACACTATGTGATGCACAGCAAGGGTATGGAAAGGTACTTGTGTAGTAACTCTGAAGTGGTTTTGCTGACTCTCTCAACTCAGATCATGATGTGGCAATTTGGGTTTAGTGTAAAGACAGAGGAGAAAATGCATGGTTCTTGACACAGTAATGGCCTTTTTTCCCCCCTGTTGTTTCAGTGTATTGTAACTAAATGTGCTTGTCTTCTAACATCTTGATAATGAGTGACATGTATTACTCGTGTTATGTAAGATATTTAAAATCTGTCATATTTCTGTTGTATGTTGCTAAGAGAACAGCAGAGAATGACTTTAGCAACGTTTATAAAGTTCTGGTGGGTATGGACATCAATATTGGAAAAGCAAATGTTACCCCTGAGTAGTAACAAGTAACGCAACTAATTAATGTTTTGTGCATTGATTTGCCTCTTTTCAAAAAAAGATTTTCTTTCATTGAGGAAGGAGCATCACAGTGGAAGTGCATAAACAACTTTATTTATTGCAGGAGTTGCTCTTGCTTTAGGACTCTAAGAGCTTTTTTTACCTCAACTCTACACAAATATTCCTACTAAGCTATGGTTAGGTTGATCTAGAACGAAACTTCATAGCTTTATCAAGTGGAATTTTATTGTGAGTTGGTTTCTACAGTTCTCAGATTGTGCCGTCAAGGTGACTTCAGACCATGTGAGATCCTTATTATTTGACTTAGCAAAGGGTAGAGACATATGGACCAGCAAAACATCGGGGTCTGGAGGGAGGCTGTGGACATGGTTTAAAATGGCTTAATCAAATTTACTATGATCCAGAAGTTTATTCTTTAATTTCAGAACTTTTTCCTCTGCATGATGGCAGATAGCCTTTACAACACTGTCTGACAGGTGTCTTCTTGTTAGTGAAATATACAGTCAGATCCTCTTTCTCTCAGTAACCTGAGACACAAACTTTTATTTATGATATGCTTACCTATGTGGAAAATCAGAGGGGGGTTAATGTCCAAAAGACTGATGTTTGTGGAATGTGTCATCATCTTCTGGTCCTACTAGGAGAGAAGGGAGATGATGCTTCTTTGGAAGCAAATTTTAGTTTTACTGGCACATTAGATATTTGCCCTGTACTGATGTAATCTTATGTGTTTGATACCCTTCAAAATGGAGGAGAAAGCATTGCAAGAAATAGTACCCTGTGGTAACTGCTTCAAGCTTAGTTCTCTGTGGATGTCCACTTCCAAGTCTGTATAAAATGCATGTTATAAAAATTTTATTGGGAAAATAATTTAGACTCGTTATTGACTCTTTGTTTTCAAAGGTGGAGAAAGTACACAGGGGTGATCAGATGGATGGGCTTCTGTATCCTGCTAAGAAAGTACCACCAATAGCAAAAACTGATGCAGAGCAAGAAAAGGTATCTCAGAATGTTACTTCTTCAAAAGTAGACCCTTTGATAAAACCACGTATGGAGATCGTGCCTGCACTTAGTAGTGACTTCAAGCAGAAAGTTGTCAACATCTTGCTGAAGTATTCCAATGGTCTTTGGGCTAATGCACTTCCCAAGTTGTACCAAGACACTTACCAAGTAAAATTTCCAGAAGACATTCTAAATAATCTGGAGTTGCTCTCAGATGTATGTATAGTGGACTATGTATCAGAAGCCCCCAGAAAGGCCATCCTCTATGCTAAACCCCAAAGACACATTGATGAAAATCTGAATGTCACTGAGAAAGCCCAGAGGCGTGACAGTATGAAGGCCACAGCTGAGCAACGGTATGAAGAATCCAAGGACCAGTATACAGAGAGTGTAACTGTTCCTCCTCTAGTCATTCCTTCAGAAGGACCTGTGTCTGTCATGGTGTTAGAACTCAAAAACACTAACGAGGTCTTAATTAGGTAAGTTTGTACTTCAGAAGCTGTCTTTTTTGCTTTATTCATAAATCCACATAATTATATTGTGCAGGTCTGCCATAAAAGAACAGATGAACAGGAAGTTGGAGGACTTTGCTGTTGACTTACTCGATAATGAAACTTAAGAATCCTTTTGGTTTTGTACTTAAATTTTCTGAAACACTTCTCGTGAGCTGATTAGTTCTATCCTTAGCTTGTCTGAGAATCAAAGCAGATTTGACTAGCCATTAGAAGGCTTTTTAGAGTAACCTGACTATAACACAGTAGTGTACTGATATTGCTGCAATACCTAAAGTCATATCTAGTTAGCAGCAAGTCAATTACAGAATTAAAAAATATTTCAGTATGTACAGATTACATTGCAGTTTTCACTTTGGGGGACAGATGAACTTTCATCCAACAATAAATTACTAGTGCTTCTTGGTTTGACTGCTAACCAGACCAGCCTTAGAGGAGAGTGTTAGACATGGATTGTAGTGGCTATCTTAGGTGTATCTTACTGTACTGTTTCAGGAAGTACCATGATAAGCTTTCTATACTTCATCACTGAGATAAACCATGCAAATCCTAGCAGTTCTTTAAAAATTAAAAAACACATACAAACTCAAAGCATTTTTTGAAGGAGGCTATTTCATTTTGAAAATTATTTCAAATCAAGCCTAATCTTAAAAAGTTTTATATGTCACTTCAAAGGATGAACTGAGAAACCATGTGCTAATATACTATATGGAGAGCTGTCTTGGTTTTTTTCCCCCTAATAGTTTCTGTAGTTCAGCTTTCTTGACAGAGCTGTAGTCATTCTCAGAGGTCTCAATTAGGACTGAAAGAAGCACATGTGCATTTTACTTGCAGACCCTTTCACTATGAATCTAATACCCTGTTCCACACTACTGGTTGGCAATACTCAACATGCAAGCCTTAAGGCTGAAATTTAGATATCCTTTTTCTCTCTATCAGTAATATATGGGAATCCTCAACCTTGAACTTTCTTTTTGTGGCAGTCCACTGTTTTAGTGAAAATCCCTGTACTTGGGCGTTATGAGAGAAATTGTCATTTGAGAATGTTGCCACCTTTGTTTTAGCTGTTAGCACCATTCCTCTGTGGTGCTTTTTCTCAGATAACCATTTTTTAGTATATTACTTATACATTTATTTTGTATACAGGTTTTACCACATAGCATAATTTAAGACAAGATTGTTCATCATTATTAACATTTGTACTATCTGCAGCTGGGTGGATCACTCATTTTAGCGAAGAAGAAACAGCTAGAATTTGTGAGTGACCCTAAGCTTAAAAAAAAAATCCCAGAAGGAAGAGCTACATCAGAGAAAACAGAGGCTTTACGTTTTAACTTGTTCCTGTGAGGGCTCTGTTTAAATTTAGTCTAAGACTTGAAGGATGGTGAATTAATAGAGACAGGAAAGACAGTCAATTTAAGCGATGTAATCATCTGTACCTACAGCTACTGAAACAAACACGATGCACAGTGCATGTTTTATACTGGGAAAAGCAGGAACAAATTATCTGTCTCTTACTTCCATCATGCTATGTAGGTGAGGCATAATTCTGCAGAACTTCTTCCTTCTTACTGTACACCTTTTAATTCTGGCAGCATTGATAATTTGCTGTGCATGTGGAGTAACAAGTCTTAGCTTTCTAATCTGTTATTTTAAAGATGCTTCCAGTAATTATTTGGGGAGTGCTTCAAGTCCCATGGTTCAAACTAACTTTTGACACTTAGGAACTTTATCGTGATTGCCCTCATCTCCTATAAAGCATCAGTTCCCGAATGTTAGAGCATCGTTTGTGGACAATATTAAAGTTTCTGAGTTTGTCAGCTCTGTGTGGGTACATGGTGTTGATTAGTTGTTTCTTGGCCCTACATACAGAAATTACTCCTTAGGGTTATGTACTTCATGGGCAAGGTCATTTATCTTCAAGATGAAACTAGCCCTGAATAGAATAGTGTTTTGCCATGACAAGAAAATGTTCATGTGGGTGTGTAGGAAGGAAACTATGCATGGACTCACCTTTCCAGTGCATGTTTAGCAGTCAGTTTCTCCTGATCTACACAAGAACTATGTAGCAGCTATTGTTTGATATTGACTTTTGCAGCACCATAGAATCATAAAATAGTTCAGATTGGAACAGATCTTTAAGATCATTGTCCAGCCATTTACCCAGCATTAAACTGTGTCCCTAAGCACCATATCTACCCTCTTTTAAATATCTTCAGGGATGATGACTTGATCATGTCCCTGGGCAGCCTGTTAGAGTGCTTTACAACCCTTTCTGTGAAGAAATTCTTCCTAATATCTAAACTAAACCTCCATGGTGCAACTTGAGGCAGTGTCCTCTTGTCCTATCGACTGTTTCTTAGGAGAACAGACCAACCCACACCTTGCTACAACCTGCTTTTGGGTTGTTGTAGAGAGCAAGAGACTCTCCTAAGCTTCCTTTTCTCCAAACAACCCTAGTTCTCTCATTCACTCCTCACAAGATCTGTTCTCTGGACCCTTCATCAGCTTCACTGCCCTTCTTTGGGCACACTCCAGCACCTCAGTGTCCTTCTTGGAGTGAGGGACTCTTCTGCTGACCATTTGCCCAATATAGAATGATAGTAACATTAACGGGCAGCCCAGCAGCCAAACTCCTCCCTCCCCTCCCACATCACACACCAGAGATCCAAGGTGCCAGACAACCAGAGGGAGGAACAGGTCAATGCACTCACCCACCACAGTGGACGTGAAGAAGGCAGTGAGCTGGGCGTGGAGCCAAGCCAGGGGCCATGGTAGCAATGGTAGCAGCCAGGCCATGAGTCCAGTTACATGGTAGGGACTCGGAGACAGCTTCATGTTCTAGCCCTGCCATCCTGGGAACTCCACTTGCCATGAAGAGTTGGGGAGCCCTTCCCGTAGCCAGAATCCTCACACAGCACATATACTGTGTGGGCTAACCCCACTGCAAGCAGGGTCAGCTTATATAGAGGTGGCTTCTTGCCCTGCCTCCGAGCTTATGTGGGAGGTAGGGACAGCTGGTAGTGATCTCCCAATCAGTTGCCACCCGAAGCTGACCATACATATCAGCAAGGATGTTGTTGGCCTTCTTGGCCACCTGGGCACTCTGCTGGCTATTACTCAGCTAGCTGTTGACCAACCCTTCCATGTCCCTTTCTGCCAGGCAGCTTTCCAGTCACTCTTCCCCAGGCCTGGAGCGTTGCCTGGGGTTTTTGTGACCCAAGTGCAGGACCTGGCACTTGGCCTTGTTGAATCTCATCCTACTTGCCTCAGTCCATTGATCCAGCCTGTCCAGATCTCTCTATGGAGCCTCCCTACCTTCAAGCAGATGAACAATCCCACCCAACTTGATGTCGTGTGCAGACTTACTGAGGGTGGACTCGAGCCTCTCGTCCAGGTCATTGATAAAGATATTAGAGAACAGGAGCCAGTGCTGAGCCTTGGGAAGCAATAAAGTCAAGATTCTCTTTCTGTCTTGGGGATGGAGCAATATCTCAATTTTCATGGTATGTGGCTAAGTGTTGTTTGGCTGATACCTTTCAGCTGCCTTACTAATTAAGACAAAGCTGGAAGGTTTGTTGCTACTTCAGTTTTGGGACATGGTACAACTCTACAGGAACGCTGATAAATTCAGAATGGAAGTGAGGTGACAAAAACACTCCTAGGTATTTCCTATGCATCTACAACAGTGGGATTGGAAGCAGAGATGATACACAAGATGCTATGTTTGAATTCTTACAATAAATATCACCTTTTATTCTTCACTACCTTGCCTGTCTGTGATACAGCTTCTGTACTTTTCTCCTTTTATCTTTTTGACTAGACAAAAATTTTATAGTTTGTTTTCCTATAGAAGCATATTCCTCTGTTTCTTTCACAGTGAAGCAGCAAGCTTTACTTGACATGTGAATAGATTCCAGCTGAGACTAAGAATGGTGCTGAATGCATGCTTCAGTGTTGGGCCACCTGCACATAGATGAGTCTCTAACACACTTTTTTGAGGCTGCTTTCCAAGATTCTTTTCCAAAGAATCTGAAAAGTAATTTTTGAATTGGCTTTGAGCAGCCAAAAACTTCTTCAGTATGATACTCACCTATTACCACAAAATATCAAGGGAGAAAATTCTGAAAGATTCTTCTGCTTTCCATTAAAATACTCCTTCTGTCTGATAAGTGTCTCTATGAAACAAATGTTAAGAAAAAAACCTTTTAAGTAGCGCATACATGACTGTTGCCTCACTCCCTGTCCATTATGAAGTAGATGAGTGCTTACATAGAAACAAACGGGTTGTCGTTAGGAAAAGAAGGGTTCCTGCCATATGAACAGATCTGTACTTAATCATGATAAAAGAGTTGGCATAGTATGTCATAGTACAGTATCTGCACTAATCCCAGGCATATAGCAGATGTCCAGAATAAACCTAGATTTTTATAGAATGATAATCTAAACTGTATGGTGGAAATGAGCAGTATTAATTGCTCAGTGAACAAGTTAAAACAGTAGCTAGTACTACAGATTTGGGAGTAAGTTTTCCTTTTGTCTGCTCAAATCTAACTTGTTTCTGAAGCATTCTGAACTTACAATTTGGAGTTTTCAGTAAGTTTATATATTTTATTAAGGAAGATCTATGCCACACAAACTTTGTCACTATGAACCATCAGGTAGGTAGCATAGGATCAGGATTCTGTAGGCTGAGAGTAAGTAGCACACGGTTTGACAGCTGATCTGCAAAGTTGGTTTTGATCAACCTTAGTGAAAACCTGATTAAGGTGGTGTTTGTTAATGACAAAGTAACTTCAGAGATGACATATTAATTCTTGTTTATACTTGATCCCAGATAGTACTCTGCGCTTGTGGTCAAGTTGCTCTACATTATTGTAATAAACAAGTAAGAGCATTTATGAAAAATCTGGTTGAGCATCTAAGATTATAGACAGCTGGACCACATTTAGCTGTCAGTAAAAGTACTAAATTTTATGTCAGTTACTCTTTTGTAGCCCTGTTAATGAGAAAAGAGTCTGGATACCAATGTGCTTAGAAAACTTACATATCCATAATTTACTCATCTTCATATATGCACGTAAATATTCTTAGGTTTTGACTCAGCTTTTTAAAGTTGCATCCTAACTCTTGTGTTGCCTTTTTTTAATACTGTAGGTACGTGGGCAAAGATTATTCTTCTGCCCAGGAGCAAATGGAAGATGACATGAAAGGGTACTATAGTCAGAACAGTACCGTGTCAGTAGCTGAGTCGCTGAGTGTTGGGCAGCTTGTTGCAGTGCATGCTGAAGAAGATGCCTGGCTGCGTGCTCAGATAATTTCTCTGGAAGACAACAGAGTAAAGGCAAGCAATTACTTCTTCTGGGACTTGGAGAAAGACTTGAAACAAATGTTTCTTTTCAAATGCACAGTGAATTGCTAAATATGCTGCACTGGCATTCTCTTATTTCTTGCCCTGAAGTACAGTTTTCTCCTTTCTATTTTCAGTTATGTGAGAAATTAAGACTTTTTTTAAGTTTTGTGATTGCCAAAATTAAATAGGCTTTCAGTTTTCTTTCCATAAATCATCTTGAGCTTTGGGGTTTTGTTTTGGATTTTATATGAAGCTGGGCCCTATACCACTTGTGTACCGAGAATGTACCTTTGATAGTCTTAGGAGGAATGGGTGTAGTAGCTCTCTTTGAAATGGGACAGAAGAACAGAAAGGGAATAACAAAATTCACTTGCTAATAGATCTTGTTTGAAGCCTTGTACTGAAGTATCTCTTACATGCACTAAATAGCAAGACAATAGGAAGGATATACTTGTGTTTCCTTCTAGGCAGATCTGGTGTTCTGGGAGTTGTATATAGTGTGCATTTTAGTTAAACCCTTTTGAGATTATTTAACTCCTCTGTTAAAGTTTTCCTGGGCCAAACAGACTCCTCTTGCCATCTGCAATGTAACTAGAGCATGTGATAGAACTGTAAAAAACCTTTCAAACTTCAGTTATTTCTTGCCTAGACAAATATTGAAGATACCTTTTTATTTTTTGTTTCTTCTCCCAGTTACGTGACTTTTTACTCCAGTCTACTTTAACATACTTCTAAAGTGGACCCATTTAATAAATATTTAAATAGCACATGTATTAGAATTGAGATTTTTCTGAAAGATAGTGTGATACCTTTCAGCTGGAACTTGGAAGAGGGTGTCAGAACTCAGTTTTGTAGAAGATGGTTGGCTTTAGAGAAGTGGCAAGGACATTGGTAGCAATCTCACCTCCAGTTTCTCTCTGGCTAGAGCTGTCGGCCTGAAGAAGGCTACTGGTTTATTGCAGCTTTTGCTGATTATCCTCTGACACAGTGTTCAGACTCCCTTTTCAATGTTAGACATTTGCATGATAGAATTTAGAAAAAATGTTGTAAAATCCCTGTTAAAGCCTTCATCATCTCACTTTAGCTCTGATTACTTTCTACCAATCAGCAGTTTCCCTAGTGTTTCCTGCATTGACTTCAGTACTTGTATCAAAGTTACTATAAGCATAAATCAAAAGGATTCTCTTAATGCTGTAAAAGCTAAAAATGAAACATAGAATAGCACTTAAGTGATATTTGACTTTTCAACACTTTCGAAACTTTATGAATAAAAGTGTCCATTTTGTTACCTTTATTCATGTTGCTTGAGGTAATATGTGCTGACTGTTTCCAGCACTGATGCTATTGAGAGCTGACGTTCTGTGGAACAGTTGGAGAGGATTGTTTTACAGAGATCTTGAGAAGAAAGATTTCCCTGAAAACTCTGAACATTCAAGCAGTGAAATAAATATGAGATTAATGGCATTACATAGTACAGAATCAGTGATTTGGCTGTGGCTGCATGGAGAACGTGGTAACTGAACACGTCTTCCCTGGTCTCAAGAAAACATATTTACAATTATATTAATGATCTTATGCTTTTATTCCCTTTTCCATTTGCAGGTACACTATGTTGATCATGGCTTCAATGAGTTTGTTGAAAGCAGCAGTGTGTACAAATTACATAAACAGTTCACTTCGCTTCCATTTCAAGCTGCAAAGTGTAAACTGGCGGGTAAGAGAACACCAGTGTTGATTTTACAGCTTGGGGCTGCGTGATTCACGGATTGAAGCATCTCAGTCTGGGAGATTTCATCCTGGTTTGTAATAGCTCTGTGTTATGTCAGATTTTATCCAAGGCAGCTGGACTAAGCAGACTCAGGTGGGCATGGGAAGAAGAAAAGGGAAGGAAGGAAGGAAGGAAGGATGTGAAGGAGAGTTTTATAAAGAAACCTTGATATTAGAAGGCCTTGATAGGCAGGTCTGTAATGGAACTTGGTTCTTTCTGCACTTAGCTTGGATGTCTTTGTCCTTTTAATATATGCGAGTCTAGAGAAATATAAGGACACATTTGCTGTTGTGTGAAGCAATCTACTGGCACAACTCCTTTTTACACAAATAAGGCTCATCTGTTGTGGCCACGTTGAGCAATATTCCTAAATGTGATCCTGTTTTTTCAGTATTTGCAGACTTCCTAGACTCTACTGGAAATTAATTACCTTCCTAAAACTGGTAGGCATTATGTTCTGGTTCTGTGTAAAAAGGGGTTCAGGGCAGGACCCACATAGAACAGAACTATGTGCTCCCATCCCCCCCCTCCCAGAGAGAGAGACTTTGAAAAACCGATTGGGAGTTAAATGAAAAATAAAGTATATTGTTAAACAGGGAACAGAAAATGAAAAAAAAGAAGGTGAAAAATATAAACAAAGATTGGGGGGATACAAAAGTATACAAGATACACAAAACCCTCAGGATAGTTCCAGGGTCCCAGGGAGCGAAGCATGCCCGGACC
>NW_008590172.1:10673-19260 GCF_000691845.1 Merops nubicus
AGGGCAGAAGGAGAGCTGGCACCCACTTCCTGCCTCTTCCCCAGGGTGTGTTGGAAGGGGAGGGAATACACAGTTCACCCCCATCTGGGGCCCTCCCAGGTGCTGAAAGGTCACACCCCCACTTCAAGCCTCAAACCACAACACATCTCTAGCTTTTAAAAATTAGTTATATTTTATTTTAAATATATAAAACTGCCATGAATGAGCTTTTGTTTGATTATTTTTTAATACTTGGTTGCATTCCTTTTTTTCTTTACACATTTACTTCGACTCCTTCTGAAGAAGATCTTTATCTTTTCTCCTTTTTTTTCCCCCCCCCTTCCTTCAAAAATGTCTGCCTGTGGTGAAAAGGTGGAAATTAGCAGCTTGCAAGTAGGAGTGCATTACAAATTGCCTGCTATATCCTGATTCTTGGAAAGATTCTGGTTGTGCACACAGACCTGGTTGTTATTTTTCACTTTGAATACATAATATGATGTGTCTTACAGGACTGGAAGTCTTCTGTGATGATCCTGTCCTAGTAAAGGCTGTGGAATCACAGGCATGCTTCAAGATATTTGCTGTGGAAATACTGGAAGAGAGTGATACTCCTCTTCTTGTTCTCTATGACACTTCTGGAGAAGACGATATCAACATCAATGCTACTTGTCTCAAGGCATTGTATGACAAGTCCCTTGAACTGCACCTACAGGTACTGCTTTCCTGTTCCCTGCTTAATTCGTTACAGAACATTGACTGCTAAGATCTTGGATGGACAAAAAAACAGCACTCAGAAATTTAAGTTTGTGTTCGGTTTCTTTTTTCCCTGTTTCTTGTCAAAATCTTACCATTGTAGGTAGATGCACTATATACAAATGTCAGAGTAACCAGTGTTTTCTCTGATGGAAGCCTGTATTGCCAAGTGCCATCTAAAGGCTTGTCCAGACTTTCTGAAATGTTGCAGAAAATAGAAGACTTCTTCCTTTACAAGGTAGGCTCTATGTTGAGACAAGTAATGAAGTCAAGTCGTCTTTCTTCAGAGTGTAACTATCATTTTCCTTCCACATAAGTTCAAGTTTCTGAGGTAGCCATGGACTATTCAAGAAGGCTGTAATTTCTCTTCCTGGTTTGATGAGGTGCATCCTTCAGCATAAGTGTCTTTTGGTGCTTTCATGTTCCCAGGGTGTCTCTAAGACTTCAGTAACTAGTTAGGAATTTTGTTGAACAGTTGGAACAGTAACAATATGGGTCATAATGGGAAGCTTCCAATGGAAATTACACTGGATTGGTATAACGCCTATGGAGATAAATGATGGTTTGGTTTTTTTTCTGAAATTTTTACTTACATGATGGAATTGAGGTGCATAAACAGCCTGGCTCACAGCTCACCATGCAAAGTGGCAATAAAAGCAGTGTAACCAAGGTCTGTTCTTTTTTGCCTGGCTTCCTGAGAGGTTCAGTGCCTTTGATCTGACCTGCTGCATAACTTGTCTTTGTACCCTTAGCTTTTCAGTGTTGTGGCTAATTCCAAGTAAAACTGATGTTTTCAAAAGTCCTAAGTTGCTTTAAAGTAAGCATATGGCAGAGAATTCTGATATTTCACCAGCCATTTACAGACATATGCACCAACCTTTACCAGACTCAACATAAGTCATACAAAAGAGAAGAAATATTAAGAGAATGCAATTTTTTCAATGTTCAACTAAGCCTTAAAGAATCAAACCATGAAATTAAGGTCCTTGAAGGTCCTGTTAGGACTGCTGCTTGTGAAACTACTCTGTCAAAGTGGTTTTAGTTGTACAAGTTGAGCTTTGGACCAGTTGTGGAACACACACCATCTGGAAATACTTTGTACTGCATATGTCTCAGTTACCCAGATGCAGTTTCAAACAAGTTAAGTACTGAAGGACAGCATGTAGAACCCTGAAAGGTTTAGCAGCACAAAGGCAGGCAGCCAGACAGGTATTTCAAATGTTCAGATGTTCTGGATGGAGTGTATGTTAGTTCCTTGTTGCTATCAAAGCAAGACCTTGACATTCAGAATATTTTAATATCAGTCTGTGTATGGGGGTAAACAGAGCAGTCTTGAATTTGCAGCTTGTCTTGAGGGGTTTTATTCTACCTGTGAATTTAAATTAACTAACGTGTTGATAGGTCTCCAAACTGAGTTTTTTCATGCTTCTTATAGAGTAACTGTTGTCTTATTATGTTGATTAGGATCATTGTGGTCAATGTCACACCCATGAGATTTTTGTTTGAGTCAGTAGTAGATTTGGTTTGTTAAATCCCTCAACAAATTATGTGTTCTAGAATATAAGATAGGAGCTCCTTCAGTTGTCTGTCACAGCTCTAAACTGCTCCTGCTTTTCAGATCATTAAAGTAACAGTCAGTGATTTCATATTCATTGTTTTCAAGTGGCTGCTTTTTATATTCTCGCAGTTTTCCTGTAAAATAGACTGCTTGGAATTAAAGCTTTACGGATTGGGGGAGCTTAAGCCAACCTGATAAGAAATGTTTCTGAGGCTTGAAAGAGACTTTATAGTTGAAACAAGAGTATTTGCTTCTCAGAACTGTTTATTCCATGTGCGACTTATAAAATGGTTAGTTGAGTGCTAGATAGTTGTAGCTGCATGTTTTTTGACATCTGTTTTTATATTTGCAGCAGACATCTGAACTTAATCTATCATTACCTTTCTGTGGCAAAATCTGCTTGTTTCTTTCCAAAGGAAAATGGGCACGTGTAGAGGTAAGAAGTATTCAAAGAACATCTACAATTTTCCCACAAAGAAATGTTTCTTTCTGTTCAGCTAAATCCAAATCCACAGTTTCCATGAAACATAGTTTGTGTTGCCACTGTTGTGTTTTTAAACTCAAAATGGTGCTCTTGCTTTCTTTTTTCAGATCAGAATTATTCACACTAGGCGGGCACTTGATGTGCAGTTCATGGATACTGGAACAGTTGCAACTGTGAAAGTGTCAGAGCTTAGAGAAATCCCACCACAGTTTCTGAGAGAAGTAATTGCAATACCTCCTCAGGTATAAAGACATGTTAAAGATAACCTATGCTAGATCTCTTGGCAATATTTATAGCGCTCTTATTTCAGGGTTAATATAATGAAATTTTTTGGGGTTTTAATAACACTCAGCATCAAAGTGTGTTTCATTGTGTATCTTTCCCTGCAATAAATCACAGTGTAGTGCTGTGCACCAACAGGATGTCATGTGTGTGTAATAATACAGGTTTTGCTTGTTCCTCTGTCTCTTTCTGTTTGTCACACTTTGTTGAATCTGTCAGCATTAGTAAAGTTTCTGAGAGTAGGAACTTGTGGTCTAGTTTCCATATTACTAAACTATACCTTGTACACTTAATTCTCTTTTTAGGCTATAAAATGCTGCCTAGCAGATCTTCCTCCTAACACTGGCATGTGGACTCCAGATGCTGTACTGTGTCTGCGAGACACTGTAATGAATTGTCCTGAATTTAACATGAAGGTAAAGAGTCAGAGTGCCCATGTGTGGAAAGAGCATTTGAAGAACAACTCTATAAGCTTAACCCCTCATTAAATTATTTTTTTGTTATATAAGTTAAAAAGTTTGTAGCCAGGTCTTGGACATAAATTCTATACCAAATCCTTTTCTCAGGACATTTGGCATAAAAATTAATTGCTTAACCCTGTTAGAAGCTTCTCTTTGCGTCTCGAGAATTCAGCAGCTTTCACATCAGCCTTTCACATTTTGCTGTCACAGTCTAACTGGTAGGAAAGAAGCAGAGCTGTTAAATGTTTCACCACATAAAAAGGTACAATTGTTAATCAAATTTATTTTTATGTCACATGTGAGCATAGCTTTTTCTCTTGGAAAATCTTGGAAAGTAGTTTGGTTTTGTTTTTTGTTTGCTTTTTCCAATCCAGTGTGACTTAGTATATGCTATTGTACAGGTAGAATTTGTTATCTCTGACATAAAATTATTTCCACTTGCAATGTATCCTATCCAGTTTAATTAACTGAAAACACCCTTCTAAAGGAGGTATATTACTAGCTACAGACTAAACAAAGCTGATTCCTCTTAAAAATCTGGTTTCAGATACCATCACAGCACTTTGAAAAAATGTTTTATAGCTTTATTTTATGGTTTTGCTTCCTTTAACACTGGAGACTATATAGTCAAAATACAGCTCCTCTGGTCTGTGACTTAAGTCTGTTGCATCTGGCTCTTGCAAACATCCTCTTCCAAATCAGTTTGTTTGGTACTAATTTTTGCTTGATTAAATAGTATGTATGGTTTAATTGTGGAAAATTTTTATTCTTTGCGAGGAAATCTGTAAAGAAATGTTGTATATTTAGTTAAATTAAAATTTCAGTCTTTTGCTATCACTGAAATATCACTGCTTTTGCTAGCATGTCTGGTGTTAAATAGGAAACATTTTAATGTTGTTGCTTGAAAATTATGCATCATACAAACCTGAAAGCTTTTTTCACCTTTATTTTTCCCCATCTGTAGTGTACTAGGCTTCATTTCTCATAATGACAGGAAGATAATTTTGAAGGATTAAGTGTTAATATTTAATAGTGTTACTTACTTGTTTAGGTCTGTATGGACAGTGGTTATTATTATGCTGAACACTAGACTTGTACACACAGTACTGAGATTGAACCTGTTGGGCAGAACAAAACTCAGTTCAAGCTTTGTATTTACTTTACATCAGTGGAATATCTGCAAATGCTCTTTTTAGCTGCTGCGAATTGCTTACTGTCCAGCATCTTTGAGAGAATCTTGAAAATACTTCAGTGCATATAGAATGCAATGAACTGTTGCCCCTTTTCTGTTGAAGGCTTTAGTCTTCTGTAAAAAATCAGATGTGCATTTAATATTTACTAACTAGAAGTTAAACTGTATTTTGTTTTCCAAGGTGGTTAAACAAGATGGTTCAAAGGGAACTACACATGTTTACTTGTTTGCTCCAGAGAATTTCCCAGACATGGATCGTAGTGTCAATCAACAGATCAAAAATGCAGACTTGTGGAAGCATCAGAAAGATGTTTCCTTGAGTGTTACACCAATTGGGACAAGCTCCACAAAAGTGACAAGTGATGCTGTGTTAACTAGTGGAAAATTGGAGAAGAGTCACTTTGATTCAGCCAGAGAATCCAGCAGTGCAGTGTCTACCATTGATATGCCTCCACCTCTACCCTTATTAAAGATTGGTGAGCTCATGGACGTCTATGTCTCAGTGGCTTGCCATCCAGGTCACTTTATTGTCCAGCCTTGGAAAGAGCTACATCATCTGGAAGCCCTGATGGAAGAAATGATCTTGTACTACAGCAGGTCAGAAGGGAAATCTGTGGACGTTGAAAAAAACAAGCTGTACGCAGCTAAAATTGGAAATCAGTAAGTAGATACTTAAATTAAAAACAAGGTCTTTGAAGGCAAGCTTAGCTAAGCTTGAAGGTTAGCTGCTAAGCTAGGCAAGCCTAGGTCTGCTTTGTCCACATCGTTAACAAGGTGGCAGATGTCCAGCGGCATCTGGGAGATTAAGAGAGTAAATGAGGTTGCAGTCTCTTCGTGCTTCTGGATTGTAGTTGGAAGAGTTGACTTCTGTTCAGATAACACCAGATCTGGGAAGCCTGAGGCAGGCTGGTTAAGATCTTTTGGTTGTGTATTATTTTTCAGGGGCCTTGGCAGTGTGTGAGTATGGATTCAAACTGTCTGTTCTTTCTCCCCCTTTTTAGGTGGTACAGGGTCATAATAAAAGGAATTCTTAGAAATGGTTTTTTGTCGGTATATGAGCTGGACTATGGTAAACATGAGTTTGTCAGCATAGAGAAAGTACGACCACTCATGGATACATTTAGAAAACTACCTTTCCAAGCTATAACAGCTCAGCTTGCAGGTAGGTAGTAAGCATTTATAATTTTGTTAAAGTCTTGCATCAGTGGGAATGCCAAGTGAACATAAATGTAAAGTGGACAAAGCCAAAGGTTGGTGATGTAATTGATTTTTGCTGAAGTAAGCATATGCCCACTTGCAAAAACATGCTTAGTACATGCATGTTCATGTCATCAAAGCAGCACTGCTTTTCTTCTTAACATAGCTGGCACTTATTTCTTAATTATTTTCTAAGTTGTGTCTTATTATCTCCTTATTTTAATGCAGCACTTTTAGTTACGATGTATAAAACTGAAGGTTGCTTAAACTTTCCCAAGCAGATGCTTTTCGTTGTAACTATTTATAATTTATTGTGTGTGATGTCTAATATGCAAAGGACACGAGGAAATCAAAACTAAATTGGATCCTTACGCATAACCCATTACAAAGGGTGAAAGTTATGATATGTCTGTTGATAAGAACTTAAGTTCTACATAAAGTGAGGAAGTAGATGCTGAGTTTCTGGAGAAGTTTTTCTTATGTTCTTGCCCCTGTTGTAATTTATTGTTTACCAGTGCATATTTGGAATCCAAAGTTGCCTGAAAAATATTGGTGTTCTCAAACAAACACACTCCACAAGCGGGGTGGGGGCTTTCAACAAATTTAAGTAAGATTAATTTCTTTGGCAATATGGGGCATGGCATAGAGAGTGTGCATACATCTGATAGAATTAAAAAATTAAACTCATTCTCTCCATGCTGTCTTTTCTTCTCTTTTCCAAATTTTTCTTTCGTTTCTGCATTGCTTTCAGATGTATGCGTCTCTTCCTGTTCATTTGCTGCTTTCTGCTGCTGTTTGGTCAGCACTAGTCTAGACTTCAGTTACATGCTTGTCTGAAGTGACAGGCCACGGAGTCGGTGCTCTGATCTTAGGTTGCTTTGTGTGGATCTGCTTTCCTGCGTAGCCTCGGTGTGACCTTGAGGGTTGCTTTAAACTAGTGATGATGGATGTGTTACCGACAGGCTTGGGGTCCTAGGAGTACAGTGCTGAAGTGAAGCTGATCTCTAGCTGTGTCTGTCTGCTGGGGTAGTACAGGATCCAGCTGAGCAAGCCTACACGTCATCCAATTTTCCTGCTTCACAGAATCCCAAGTAGCTAGTTAAGTTGGCCTCTGAGCTGCTTCATATTGTCAAAGCAGGCCAGCTGAGCCCGGAAGACTGGTAACTATTGTCTTGCTATACTTCCACTTTTTTTTTTTTTTCCCATGTCTGCTACCTCTCAGTCTTTGGTCTATTTCATTGTAAAATCCCATTTGCTTCCCCACCAGCCTTTCCTAGCATTAATTACCCTTTCTTAACTGTTGAGTTCTCATTCCTTCTGTAATCTGCAAGGAGCTGTGTTCCTGTGTTGTCCTGTCCTATCAGCAGCAAGCTGCTGCTAATAGTAAAAGCAAAGTGTTGTTACTTTGCTGTTTCGCTTCTTTTATCCATAATTTATTGTTTGGTTATTCATGCATGATATTTGACCCCCTTGTGTTTATGCGGTTTGGGGAGACTGAATTCCAAGTCTGCAGGAGCCACTTCTTCTGTGGTGGATTACAGGCATATTCCAAAACCCATTTGGGTTCTGGCATCACATCCCTGAGTAGACTTGACTTTGTGGGATGCTGGTCTCAAAAAAAATAAGAGCAGTTGCGAAGCATTTAAGCAGCATTTCTCTTCATTTCTGCTCTCTGCAGATCTAGTTTGGTACTTGAAGGTTTGTCAGATGTTTTAGTAGCTGATGCTGCTTTGATATGAAGAAAACTTAATCTAAAGCAAAGCTAAGAGGACAAATAATGTCAGCACCCTCAGGCAGAAGGCAAAGAAATACGTTGTTTTGAAAGGATCTTTAGTTTCCATTTTGTCACGTTTCCTAATATGCGTTGATCACGCATGGCAGCTGATATACTTTGAATTACTCAGCGAGTCTGCATTTGCCTTTCACTTCTGCAAACTTGTCCACATCTTTAGACTTCAAGAATAAATAAATGTCTTAGTTTCTGTATTAACTAAGCTTGTTTGTGTGGGAGATGAGTAAGCTTGCGTTTCTTTTCTAGAGTTAAGCTGCATTCAGTAGCACTTGAACATCTGTTTTCTCAAGTATTTAAATTCCCCCAAATTATTAAGTTCTTTATGAACTTAATAATTCAGACAGGTCTAGTCTGGAAATGACCTTCTGTTTTGCTTTACATTTGTCCTAGGAGTGAAAAGCCAGCAGTGGTCAGAAGAGGCATCAATAGTGTTTCGGAACCTTGTAGAGAAGAAGCCCTTGGTGGCACAGATACAGGCAGTTACCGAAAGCACTAACCCTTGGGATCGAAAAATAGTGACTTTTCTCGTGGACACGTCGCTTCCAGAAACTGATGTATGGATCCATGATTTTGTGTCTCAGAGCCTTGTGGAATTTTCAAAGGATGATTAATCACCACTTCTGAAATGTAGCAGCTCAGATTCTTTAGCAATAATATAAGTAACAGGCTTTGAAGAGAAATGTAACTACTACATGGCCTTGCAGATGTGAAGGGGATAAAATTTAAAAATCTGTGTTCTATGAAAAGGGTTTGTTTAACAAGTTTGAGTTCTGTTGACTTCAGTTGACGTTCTGATAATTTGCACTTCGTTTACCATTGTAATGATAGAATGTTTGGGTGAAAATAAAGTTATTTATCAGTAAAACAATGCAGACTTCTGTTCATGTGA
>NW_008590172.1:19291-24488 GCF_000691845.1 Merops nubicus
GGGATTTTTATTTCATAGCTTCCTCAGAGCCATTACTGAGTAGTCCTCACTTTTTCCTGACCTAGCATTACTTGGGAAATGTGGAAACACCTCTCAGTATTCCTGAATACTGACAAGCATGTTGCTGGGTTTCCCCCCCTTCCTTAACTGCATAAGAACTGAATACTGCATTTGTGGAGCTTAACTTTCACAGATGGGTATGGGATTTGTGTGTTTACTCATGCTTGCTGTTCTTCAGCAATGACACCACTTTTCTGAATTCTCCACCCCCCCTCCTCAACCCAACCCCCCAGCTGGTTGCTAAATTCAAGGCATTCCTTTCCCTCTCTTTAGATAGCCTATTGCCATGTGTGCTTCTGAGGGACTTGCAAAGACTGCTGCTCCCCGGAGACAGGAGCAAGCCATGTCCTGTGAGCACAGGGATCAGTGCTTTAAGTCCTCTGAACACTGTATGTTTGGCCTGCTTAAAGCCTGCTATATATTTGGCCTTAGAAATATTTAGAGGAGATGTAGATATGATTATACTTCATAATCTTCTGCCTAGATTTGAGTTTGCTTGCCGTAGTACCTTAAGATGGCTAAACACAGTATTGAAGCTTTACACAGTGAATGCCAGTGGAAAGAATTTTTCTGCTGTGGGTAGCTATATAATCTTTCTGGTAATACACAAGTGGAGCTAATTAACTCTGCCAGTGTGCTGCCTGCCCACGTGAAGGGGACCTGGCAGAAAGAGAACCATGAGCTGAAAGGTGCAATGCCTGTGTAGCATTAGGATGCGAGAAAGAAAACGCATGGAAATATTCTGACTAAGCAAACTGTTTGAGCATGTGAAGACTTATATTTGCACCCTCTTAGTCTAATTTTGCTGTAGCTGTGGAGAAGGTCCGAGCTAAGCAGCAAGGAATCTACTTCAAAGTCTGGTGAGTGCCTGAACTGTACACAGGGTACAGGAGAGCCCTTAGGAACAGAGTGAGCAGGGATCAGCTCACAAACTGGTGATCTGATGCAAATTGCTAGTTTACATGGTGCTGTCCATATTTAAGTGTGCTGTGAGGAGATCTATGTGTATTAGAAGTTACATTAAGAAGTTACATTAATGCCCAAGGTACTAATATTTTTACATATTAATAAATTTCTCCTTCCTCAGCTGCCACTGGAGAGAAGGTGAAGAATGCAGGTGAAGTAATCCATGTGATGGTGTACTGCATAAGGATGAACCTCCATGCAGAATTTTCCTTCTGTGTAGGACTGCTTCTGAGCTGGTGTTTTGCCAACGACCAGGCCCAACAAGAATGATAACACCAGCAGGGAGATGAGCCAATATGCAGACTGTATTGTAGACAGAAATGTTGCTATATGAGTGACCGCCGGGGGTACAAACAGGTCAACAAGCTCATACATGATCAACGCCACCCCCAACGATCCCACAAAAAACATGACTCAGCCCACAACAGGTGGTACAAACAGTGAACCGAGGTTGCCCATAGTTGGCATGGGAAACAGCCAGACCAGCCAGTTAAACACATTAGATAAAGGTGCCCACATGGCGACTCTCACCCGATCGACCCGTGTTCACAAAGGCCTAAACAGAGCAGGGCCCAGCTCCAGGGAGAGTCAGGAGGTCTGCCCTGAACCAGGAAGCTCTGTGGAGTGCACTCCACAGACAGACACTCCTGACTCCCTGCAAGCGGTCCCGGCTTTTATCCCCAAGCAGACTCGCGACCTTTGTCAACTCAGTGCGGGACCCCTGGGGCTCATTTCCCTTCTGGCTCTCCCTGCAGGGCCGGCTGCACCCTGGGGGGAAGCTATAAGGCAAACTCACCCCCTCTGTATGAAGGGCTGTGGGAATCACCCATATGTCAGCCTTAATTCGGGGGCTCGGGGTTCAAACCCCAGCATTTCAGCTGGAAAATCTGAATGGTGCAGGTCATCAGGATGAGTCAAGCACTTGCCTGAGGTCCTGAAAAGAGTGAGAGTTTTCCTATGTGTCTAACAGCATATGCCACCTTCACCCACAATCGTGCAAAGTTTGATGGCTTCTTAATTGATAATTGTAATGGCATAGGGCATTTTGCTGGAATTTCAGGCTTGTCTGGTGTTGTGAGAAATGCCCGTGCTGTGCTTGCATCCTTTGAGACTTGGGGATCTGCTGTTGGCCAGTAGTTAGTTGATTTGTACCTGTGAACTGATGCAGCAGGCTTTTGGGACTCCGCAGTTGTAGTATTAGGGGAAAGAGCCTGGCAGATGTTCAGGAGACTCAAGATGCTTTTAGAGCTTCTTGTCTGCTCCTCGAGTGTGCCTCACTTTCTCCTTGGTTGCCAATGGCTGCTCTAGAGTCTAAAAAACACAGATCAGAAGCAAAGGCCATATTTCTATGTTCTCATGCGTTCGTGCAGCTCATTACTGGAGTGCACACAGGCTGCTGTGTCTGCTGGTGAAACAAGTTCAGTCTAGCTAATGGCAATCCAAGAGCACCACTCTCCACGAGCTCCATCGTTGTATGCGTGCATGGAGCACACACCCAACCCAAAGCTGTTGACACGAGGCTATGTTCAGTCCATATGCTGTGTCCAGAGGCTGCACTGAGGCAAATCCCCATCTTCATACCTACTCTACAGTACCACCCTTGTCCTAAGGAGCTCCGTTACTAGTCCATTACCCTGCAGGTACTCTGCTGCTACTTAGCTACTTACTTACTGTCTTCTTACACGGCCAGTGAGTCCCGTTGCAGAGCTACGATTTCAGACCTGCTTTTAATGTTGCTTGTCAGTGGGGTGAAAAAGTATGTAAGATTCTCTGATACAAATGCTAACTGCCCTGCTAGTGTTATTTGAGTACATTTTGTGGTCTGGCTTTGAAAAACCTGCAGAAACTGTTAGCTATACACAATATTGTCAAAGTTCCTGATCCATGGAGTAGTTGGCATAGATAGTCTGCAGCCCCTGGGAAACACTAGACCTGCCTGCTCTGTGTAAGTTTTTAGTTCACTCAGAGAACACTGTGTTTTTTCATTTCAGCTTTTTGTCAGTCTGTGTTTGGGATTTGTTGTGAGTAGTTTCTGTGCTTTCATGAAGGCATGACACGTCACTGGGGTGTTTCCATGGCACGTGTCTGAATGGAGCAGGTGGTGGACTTACTGCTTCACATAGCTTTCCATTCTGAGGGCCAATAGAAAGTCTTCCACAGGAATCCTGCATGGAGTTCTGGGCACTGTCCTGCAAGAAAGATGCGGATTAGTTACAGAGGATCCAGATGAAAGCAAGAACAATGAAAGTCTAGAAAACCTGTCTGAAATAGAAGGGTTTGCAGTTAGGCAGGATTGGGAAGACTAATGAAGGGAACGCTTTTAAACGTTTCCACAGATAATCTAGGTTTATAGGTAGGGAAAACAGGACATGTAAGGGCTCAAATTGCAGAAGGGTTTAGGTTAGGTGTTAGGCAGCCTTTCTAAAGAGGGGGAACACCTGGTGATTCATTGGAACTCCAGTTTCATTATAAATGCCTAGAACATGTATAATGTATCTGCAGAAGCCCAGCTGATTCTCCCTTGGGATGTGGGGATGGAGTGTGTAATTTTTGAGTTCCCATCCAAGACAACTTTCCAGCCAGGAAAAGGGAATACAGCATTGTTAGACATGTTTTGCAGGTCATTGTGGATTTTATAAACTGGAAAATGAGCATTTATTGCAGAGGGAAAACAGATGACTGTCATAATTAAATTTTTTTAAAAAAAAATCGTATACTTTCCAAAGGCTGTGAACAATAACCACTTTCAAACCTTTTTTTTTTTCTTTTTATGCCACACCAGATTTATTAGTAATTTACTTACTTTTTTATAAGTTTCCCTGTTTTTGTCTCTCAGTGTGTTCACCCCAGGTCGTTTTGAAGAACTCTGTTTTCCACAGAGAAACACGAGCCCACTTTGCCACCCCAAAAGGAGTTCCTCTCTTTGTGGCTTCCACACCTGAACTAATCTTTCCCCCTTTGGGGAAACTTCTGTCACACACCTTTTTGTGTTTTCACCACATTCACCCTTTGTTCTCACAGTTGTCTTGCATCCGGCAAGCCTTTGAGAGCTCAGATCCTCATGGGCTTACTGTGCAAGACAAGGAAAGTGAAGAAGCAGCAAGCAATGAAAAAAACCCTCACTTGCATCTTTGCTAATACCTGAAAGCTTCCCTTTGTGTTCTCTTTTTCATTGCTGGTATTTTCAGACTGGAAGTCTTGAACAGGAGAAGTGCCCTGCTCTGTGAGATGAGAACTTGGCTGGGGCAAGAGGAGCTTGTGACCTGAGTGGACATGCTTCAAGTGTGCCAAGCCATTACCCTGAGAGTTGTTTTGAAAAGGAGCTTGGGTGTAGTTGGAGATAGCAATAGGTGGTGTCCTGTGAGTGGTGCTGCAAGGTGCATTACTTGCAGCATTCATTACTGCATGTGTAATGAATGCTGCAAGTAATTAGGCAGCTAAAAAAGAAGCATCACTGATACTTACACTGAAAACAGATACGCTGAGAAGCTGGGTTAACATCTTGCCTGATGGAGACAGGCTGAGTGCATTTCAAGGGGACAGTAGCACTCACCTTGGACAAAGCTTCTGGTGCCCACAAAGCAACGTCTGACAGCAGCCAGATGGGTTAAAAACTAAGTGGCTCGTAGCCAGGTCAGCTGTGTGACAAGCCATGGAAAAAAAGCCAGGTATTGTCTCATAGAGACTGGGGACATTTTCAGATGAAGGGCATCACTGGGCCTGGAAGTGTGGGGATGGGGAAGTGTTCTGATGGACTGCCCTCCTCTGATAGACCTGGAGCCCGCTCTGCTCCTGGCTTGTGGCTGCTGGTGGAGAATGGCCGGCAGGGAGGAGCTTGGGGCCGAAACTCTAGGGGAGATTTGTTACAAGAGATTATAGGACAAATCCACGGGGCTTTACGGTGACTCAGAGGTGAGATAGGGGAAAGGAGATTTGGCAGCAATATTATTAAAACTGTTGACACTGTGAGGTTGGTGACGTCTGGGCTGATGGCAGCCTTGGACCTGCTCTGTGAGATGACGGTCACAGGACATACGGGGAAAACTGACAGGGAGTAAAGTAAGAGGGAACGAATAGCTGCACTGATGCAGATGGCATTTGTGGGGAGCAGCTTTTGTGAAGTGCCCAGGCTGGTAGCTGCAAGGCCCCAGCAGGGCTGGCAGCAGGTTGG
>NW_008590173.1:0-795 GCF_000691845.1 Merops nubicus
TTTTTAAAAAGATAAATGTTCCCACACATAGTCTTGACAGCAAATTCCCCTCTTCAGTTGATATTTTTATTGTCCTTATTTAATTGCTAGCTAGAGAACTGAATATGGCCAAGTTATCTGAAGTACCTGATGATACCTTCCTTTCTATTTATAGGCTGTGCATCTATTTGATCATACAAATCAATGTCTAATGTATTGGGAAATCCTTAATTATAAAAGAATGCATTAACTCTAGTTATGTGAGGTTAAAATTACATGTGCACACATAGGTCACAAAAAGAATCCAAGATCAGGCACAACTGTTAAATTCTGGGCTTGGTGACCTTCACTGCAGCTTCTGAATGCAGACTTTGGGAAGCTGGTCACTGTGTGCATCATGCTGCCCTTGCTTTTCACTTGTGACACACATATTGTTCTACACTTGCAGACAGAACAGTTTAGGAAACTACTGATGCAGGAGTACTTTGGGCTATCAGACTTTGAGAAGTCACTGTGTATAATTTGTTACTTTCTTCTGTTTTTCCTGGTGTGGATAATATAGTGACATTAGTTATATTTAGCTGGAGCAGTTGCTGCTATGAAAGATCTATATAAGTGTTCACAAAAAGAAACTTCATGGAAAAAATCTTCATTTTAGGAAAAAACTTTCTGGATCCACTTGACTTCTAAATGCTGAATTCATATTACTGAATCTCATAAAGAAATAGAAAAAAGAATGAATCAGTGTTAAAGATCTAGAAGTCTCACATCTCTGACAAAGAGCTGCATAAAAATACATATAAGGAAGTGAATGAA
>NW_008590174.1:0-3814 GCF_000691845.1 Merops nubicus
ATGCTGTTTCTCTTCCCCAAGTGAAAATAAAAAGCTTGACAGGATTATCAGTAAAGTATTAATGAAATCCACCAAGCCGTGCATATATTTAAAAAGTATAACATGCATGAAACAGTAAAGTTAATTGTTGAAGTTCTCAGAAAGATAGTGCTGTGAAAGAGACAGCTAAATGGACAACTGCAAACAAAATTAAAGGTCCTGTATCTCAGAAACCTATCATGTCTTAACTGTATGTGGAGATTTTTTGACCATCGCTTCCCAAACAAGTAGATCTGGTCTATCAAGTAGGATGATAAAATGAGATGGATGCTAGATGTAGTAATTACCTGGATTTGTTCCATTGAAATGCGGTTGCCAGGATATTGTTGCCAGAGTTATATAGAAGACAAATGCAGATGCTGTTTTCTTGCTTGTACAGAGTATAGAGATGACAACATTTTTTAAAAAAAGTTTTCCCATTTGAGCATTTCTCATGCAGATCAAAAATACTGTTTAATAGTTGTATCTATATAATTGAAGTGTTTAATTATTTCTGCTTCTTAACAGAAACAGAGAAGTTACTCTGTATGTGAAGAATCCATCTTAGATGGAAGAAATGAGACCTCAGCAAGGTAAGAAATTAAATTTGAGACAGATATTTTAATTTCTGGGTTTATACTTGTATAAAAGAACATGTTCAGATCATTAACGGAGCATAGTGCTCCACCAAATGTCAGAGTTTTATAGACTAATACAGGATTATACAAGGGCTAAACTGAAATTGTATCATTCAGGCTGCTTCTTCGAATGACTTGCCTTGCACGAATTTATGAAACTGTGGCCCTTGTGCACTGTAGGCTGAAGCGTGACATACTGGTACACTGGCAACAGAAACGAGCTAGCTGAAGTTCTAGCTCAGCAAAGGCAGCACAAAGCTAATGAAGTTATTGTAATTCCCAGACTGTCTTCACTATGTCACCTAAAGCTGATTTAGCTATATTTGGCCTAGAACATTAGGACTGCACAGGTTCTGAAGAGGATTTGTTTTTAAAAGTCAATTAATGACATTGACTTCATAGGGAAAAGAATAAAATTACTCCTGTAGGGTAGATGTGCAGCTTTCCCATTGTAAGTAAGACAGCATATGTGTTCAAAAGCTAATAGGCTTTAAAAAGAGCATCTTTAGTTTATTTCTTCCTTCTTTGTCTTAATTTTGCATGTATAAATTATTTGAGTGTAAAGCATGTGTGGATCTGTTCAGCCATGTCTGGATGACTAAAAAGAGCATAAACATGTATCTTTGGGATAGAAAACGTTGAAATGTCTTTCAGCAGTTTGGTCTAGGGGCTACACATTTGGATCTGATTTTAGACTTTTTTTTTTTTTCCCCCTCTTCTGGCTAATAATCAATTCTCAGGTTTCTGAAGGCTTTTTGAGGTGGTTTGGGTTTTTTTCCCTTAAATGTGTAATCGAACATTCCATAATCTTGTTCCTTAAATGTATTAACTTGTGGTCAGGATTTCTGATAACTTCAGGTCCTTTTGTGGGAATGATGTATGCTTAACATTCCTTCTTTGCCATGCTCTGTCTGCATTCTTCCTCCCCACTCCTCGTTCCTCTTCCTTGCAAGAGTTAAATTCTTAACAGTTAGAAGAATTGTCATAAGTTTCAGTGATTTGGCTAAGAAGTAACATCTAATTAGCATAAGGCTTTTCTCATGATCAGTTTAAAAGTAGGTTTTTTTTTAAAAAAATGGTCTTTTAATAAATTATTAAATTAAAGAGCCCATTTTATAGTTAATGTAGTTGACATATGTTTGTATGTGTATATATATATATATATGTATTTTGGCCAAACTGAAAGTTCTTTCATGTGGTATCTAGAAAACAGAGGGAGTTTGTTTTGGAGGCTTTCTGTGGATCATTCTTTGTATTAGTGGAGGACTTGCAGCTTCATTTTGAAAGCCTGGGATTTCAAAGTGATATCGGGAGACTATATATTTTCCTGCATATTCAGCACACCAAAAAGTACTGGTCCAAGTCTGAATTTCATGAAAATCAAAGAGGACTATTGCAATCTGGACCAGATATAGTATTGAGAAACAAAATGGTAGTTTTTAAGACACATTAAGACAAACTGAATTTTTCATCCATGCGTCTTAATGCTATGCTGAACTCTGTCAATTCACATTTGAAAGAGAACAAGGTGGCAGACAATAGCAAAGTGAAGCCTTCTAAGTTAATGCTAATGATCAGAAAATGTGCTTGATTATTACAGAGCATCAGGGAAAAGTAATTTATAATAGGCATCCACAGTTTCTCTTCAGTTTTACAGCATGTCACAAAGATTCACCTTATGATCTGTGGTAGTCCTGTGCCATCCGGTGTATGGGTCAGCACAAAGACTTAATTCAGAAAATCTTACAGGAAAATTGCTGTGGGAACTAAGGTCTGGGCAGGAAGATGGAAGTGAAATCTTTACTGGACAAATAAGAAGGTTACTAAGTGTAGCACAGGAAAATAAATTTATTAATTTAAAAAAAATTAAAAGAAGAGAGGGAAGAGGAAGGGAATTTGCTTTAAAATTGTTAAAGTTAAAAAAGAAAAAACAAACACAAAACCAAATACAAAGCACCACCCCAAAAATCAAGCAAGTCAAACAAAACAAGCCATCACTTTTGGACTGTAGGGAGAAACTATCCAACCTTATTTATGTCTTGCCAGTTACTAGGCCTAGCATGAATGATGCAACCAGCAGAAAGACAAGACAGTAACTTGACTGTGCTGAATATATAAAAGTCATTCCATGAATAATTGCCAGGGGTACAAATAAGTCAATATAATGGTTTGAAAGCAAACCAGTGAGACACTCCAAGTCAGAAATACAATTTAATAAGAAAAAATTAAAAAAAAAAAATGCAAAGGTACAAAGAAAGACCACAGACAGAGTCAGAATACAACCTGACACTCTGTTAGTTAGGGTGGTGGTAGCAGTCCAGATGAAGCAGTGATCTCGTAGAAAAGATCTGGTAGCTCTTGTCCTCTGGAAATCCAGTGGGTAAAGGTCTGTGCTGTCCTGAACCCCATTTTATATCTAGGTGGGAGCACTTGGCTCCTCCCCCTGGGCAGAGCATCTCACAATGGGTTGATGTCATTCTATGAGTCATAGGGCAAGGCATGGATGGGCCCATGAACAGGGAGGACTCCTCCTGCTGGGTGGGAAGGTGTTAACATCTCCCCGGACCTCTTTCCTTAGCTGTTATAGCCTGGGGTGTGAGGTCTGTCCTGGGCAGCTGCTACCAATGATTTGTTAACAGCCCATGAGCAGTGACACAGAGGGTATAGAATACACAGTTTTTCGTTCTACCCACATAAGGATAAACTGGTCCCAGCCCCTGTAACCGTGACAGTCAATTAGTTCACACACAATCAACATCACCCCCAATGATCCCAACAACGATATTGCACAACCAACAATAGGCAGAACAAACAAGGAACTAAGGTTACCCATAGATGGAATGGGAAACAACCAGGTCAACAGGTTTATCACATAGGATAACTGTAATGGATAACCTGTAGTTTGTTAATCAAACTTTGATTATTTAATTGTTTTCTTTTAATTGTTTTTCTTGCTTGATTTGAAACTCTTTTTGCCTGCTTAAAGATTAACCAACAGAACTTGCTGTAAGAGCAGTCTGTTTGAAATTGCATGCTTGCTTGCTTTGAACATAGAGCTGTTCTGTGTTGTAAACAATGAAAATAGGGGGAAGAATTGGGGTTAGGTTGGGTAATCGTGTGTGTAATGAAACGATCACCAAGAATGATACAACCCGCTC
>NW_008590174.1:4434-5597 GCF_000691845.1 Merops nubicus
CGTTGGTGAAGTGAGGAAACTCCCCGGCCGCCCAGCGCTGTTTTACTTATTGCTGCTTGCTTAATAAAATTACTAAATTAGTATTGGCATGGTTTCACTAATAAAATATAACAATAAAGGGGGCCACATAGCCATCTTTCACTCTCCTAGCCCATGTTTACAAAAGTCCAAGCTGACCGGGGCCCAGTTCCAGGAGAGTCAGGAGGTCCTTCCTCAATAAGGAAGCTCTGAAGTATGTGCACTCCACAGACAGACACTCCTGACTCCCTGCCAGTGGTCCCAGCTTTTATCCCCAAGCAGAGCCCTGACCTTTGTCAGCTCCCTGCGGGACCCCTGGGGCTCATTTCCCTTCTGGCTCTGCCTGCAGGGCCGGCCGCACCCTGGGGGGAAGCTATAAGGCAAACTCACCACCTCTGTATGAAGGGCTGTGGGAATCACCCGTATGGCAACCTTAATTCGGGGCTCGGGGTTCAGACCCCAGCATTTCAGTTTAAAATAATCTCAAGTTCAAAAATAAAATGTAAGTGCATAAATATATGCAAACTTTACTATTGACTGTATGGAGGGATTGCCATTCTCGTGTTGTAAAGACACACAAGACATATATCTGAAATTATTGCTTAATATCTCTGATCCTTTATATATTTCAGTCTTTCCAGTCTCATGGTTTCTTTGTGTTGGTATGGGCAACATGGAGCAGCAACGAGTCCCCAGGCAGGTGCAAAGGAGGAACTTTATTTACAAAAAGCCTGGCCTTTTTATCTGTTAGTCGACCATTAATTTACATACTTTTTAGGCACAATAAACCCATTTTAACCAAACACCACGGTGCAAACACACAGCATGCCTTCTATGCCAGCTGAGTCACTCTCCCAGAGCCCTTCTCTGCTTAGCCTAGGTTACAGACTGGAGCTGTGATTTTACCAGGCCTTCCCTTACAAAGCTGTACCTATCGACTACACTTCCCCCTTCTTCAAGTGTTGGACAGCTAAAACCGTCTGTGTCGGTAGGGCCGCCATCTCATTAAGGCTTCTATTGATCATTTGTCGCACACAAGATAAAATACATGGGATAGATACCATAAACATTAAGAACACATCAAGGATAATTATGCCATATATTGCTAAGTGCTTAAACCATGCCCCAAAACCGAGGGAGTAAAG
>NW_008590174.1:6076-13556 GCF_000691845.1 Merops nubicus
AGGTAGTCAAGCCATGAAGACACTCCGCACCAATCAACCTCGTCGTGTTGTCGTATCTGCTTAACAAGCTGCTTAAGACTACTGATACTCCTGTGAATAGACTCTAAATTATCGCTTAAGTCCATGCAGCACGTGCCGTCAAAATCTTCACATCCGTGGCCTTGAACCAACAGTAAGAAGTCAATGGGTGCCCTGTTTTGCAGTGTTGCATGTCGCACTGATTTAACATCCAGCAGCATAGCTGAAAGAGCGGCGCTAGTAGCATAAGCTTCCTTTGCAAGCCGGCAGCCAAGCTTGTTTAAGGAAGCCAAAGCGTGAGCAGTACCAATTGCTGGCACTAAACTGGCAGAGATGCGTTCTGCAGTGTTCCGGAAAGTTACCGTCGGATCGCACTTCTCATCAGGAACCCGTGTGCTGCGCCTCGCCCGATGCTGTGCTGCAACAATTAGAGCAGTCCGATTTGGACAAAACAAGGTTAGTTGGCCAATGGTGCACGGTCTGCCAACAGCTTTGCCTGGTGTGCCTTTCCAGACGCACTCCCTGCATGTTAAGAACAAGTCCAAGGGGAGAGCAATAGCGCTGATGCCGGATGTCAGTCGACTTTCCAAGGTCCGATTACACCACAAGGAAGCATTGCTGAAAATACAGCGCCTTTGGCAATCAGGATGATGCAGCAAATGGTCACACACACCACAAAGGAACCCATTTCACATGGTGACTTGTGGAGACCCAACCATAACCCCTTCCCCGCGTTAACAAGTCTAAAGGTCCTGCCCATTGCCCTGTTACCGGGTCCCTTATCGTCACCGGAGGCCTGGGACAAGCCCTTGTATCAAAAGAATATTGCCGTTCGCAAGCTGTTTGGCCAGCTTCATCTCAATTCAGGAAACTGAGAACATACAGGGCTTTTGCTAACCTATCATGTGGGCATTCCATTCCTTATCTTTTTTTTTTTCCCACATCTACAGTACTCATGCTGGTTAATTTTTCCTGTGTGTATGTGTACTTATATTGATATTTCACACTTCTGTCTCTGATGCAATTTGTAAATGACTATTTTTTTCTTGTCTCATGTTGGCCTCTCTCCAACTGGGACATCCATGGCTGAAAGGTGTGCTTTGTCATTCCCAGCAGCAGCAAGCTGTGATGAGGTTTTTCATAAAACCAATTTACTGTACAGGTAATGAAGAAATGGCAACTCTCCTTGTAGCCAGCATCTGTCCTAGAGATGGCATGGGTGACAGGTTCCAGTTTCCTGAGCGTTCTGGTTACGTTTTACTGAAGATTTCATACACTCACTTTTAAGAAGCTGTTTAGCAAAATAAAAATGCTTTTAAAAAGGCACCTGTTGTACAATATCTACCTTAATTTATAAGAACAGTGCTGACAACAAAATGTTATACTACTTAATACATAATACGCTTAAGAACACAGCATATGAAATGCAGTGGTTGATGTAGGTAAGCAGAGGGACAGAACATGAAAACTATAAGCAAATTCTTACAACTTATTTCTCTGCAGGTGGGTAGAGAACCAATCACCTGTTACATACAAAATTTACCTGTCATAACACATGGTTCCAAAATGTACAGGCAAATTGAGGTGTACACAAAGCAAGGCAATATTACCATACTAAAAAGGGACAGGATGTGGTCTCTGGTAACCAGACATCATAGAGAATTAAATGTTGTTCCAAGGCATCTTTAGACTTCTGGCTGAAGTGTTTAAAAAGTAGATAGTAAAATGGCAGTCAACTATTCAATAACTCTTAGAAGGGAAATAATCCTAAGATTTATTTGAGGAAATCCTGGAAGTTTTCAAATAGCACTTCTATTTTCTGAAATTTTCTTCTCTTTATGTGGCACCATTAAGTGAATAATTTTGTTTTTCAATGGGGCAACTGTCATGTGGTTTAATCGTGCTGAAACTTAGATCTTTTTCATTCTTGGAAAACCTGAGAAATAAATTGACATTCATTGTGTGTTTTACCAAACAGTGGATACTTGAATGAGGTACCTCATGCATTACTGCTTATAGGGCTTTAAACGTACTGTCTGCTCTCAAATTGTGACAGAAATGTGGTCATGCTCTTTTTGTTCAAACTTTTGTTAGACTGCTGTACTAAGCCCACAGGGTTTGTGTGCAGTAAGCTTCCAAGGATTTCATTATGCACTGACATGCTTTCCTCCTTGGGCTCTGGCATTTTTCCTCTGCTGCTGCTTCACAGTAGTAGGAGTCTAAATCCCAGCTGTTTTGGAAACATCCTGAATGTTTGGGTTCCTGTCCTGTTTGAGGGCAAGTAACTGACTCACAGATTCTTCACATACTCCACAGATATGTTGGGGGCTGTAGTTCAACTCCTCCAAAAATGATAGAGGCAATATAAGAAACAATTGTTTTGAGAGTCCTAAAACAACAAGAAGCTTTTCTTAATGGCATGAAAAATACCCGATTTCAACAACAACAACAAAATCTTCCTTTGCCTTTTTCTTCTCTCATTTGCCTGAAACAGTTTGGAGGATGAAGGATGTCCAGGATTTCTGTCTTCTAATCCATTAAATTTGTCCAGCTCTAGTACATTTTATTCTGACTAATATTTTGCTACTTACTTTGCCTGTATCTTAGTGTCTTTCCTTTTCCCAGATTTGTGAAGACTATGCTACTCTCATCTGTTTCTGTGTTCATAACTTCTTCCCAAGAGACTCCTCCTCCCTTGCCCTCCACCCCCCCCCCCCCTTTTTGCTCAGGGAAGGGTGACTCCAAAACCCCGTCTCTGAGAAGAACAGAAGTAATAGCCCTTTCTAACTCCTGCCATATTGTTAACGTTCCACTTTCTTAGAGCAGTGGAGAACTGTCAGGCATTTCCATTGTCCCTTGCTTGGTGGATATACAGCCTACCTGCAGAAATAAACTTGTTCTAATGGAAACAGCAGTTTTCACAGTGATAATATTGTATGAGCTATTATTCCTCATTGATACATGCAACAGTTGCCCAAATCATTACAAAAGTTCTGTTGATTTACACTTAATTTGCATGTGTACACACGGTCTATGGTAAAAAAATCTAGCAGAAAAGCCCTCTAAGCAGCCATTTTTGCTTGTCATTGATTTGTCAGCTCTTTTCCAATCCATGATCCAGGAAAAATGATACATCACTCCAGCTGTATTCCTATTGGTAAGTATTATTACCACAAATCAAAAGAATCCTAATAGAATTTTATATGTAAAACTTAAATCACTAAGGTGACTTTTGCACACTCTCTTCTTGCCCCCTCCTGATGTCAGCTGGTTTAACAGCTTAATCGCCACACCACTTGTGTAAACATCTGTTTGTTGCCTCTTCTGTTTGATGGAAGGAGAGGCGGGCTTTGTATATATAGTTTAAAATCAAAAGTATGGGAGGGATAGTTTGGTCATCTAGTGACAGAATGGATTATAATTGGTACAGATTATTTGTTACTGTCATTCTGCTCAGTTTAAAGTAACTGCCAAATTTGGGTTTGAGAGGAATTTTCTTCAGTATACAGGTAAGAACCTGTTGTTCAGGTTTTGTACTTAAGTTTTATTGTTTTGACAGGGGGAAAAGCTGCTAGTTTGTTTAGGGAGCTTTGTTTGTTTGTTTCAGTTGTTGCAATTACTTTAACCTTCCCTTCTAAAGTCTGGGGTGACAACATGTAAGTAACTGCAGAAAAGCAGCCCAGGCTGGAGCTGAATTCCGGCCCCTCCTATTCCTTTCTGTTACCTGTCTAATAGAATTGTAGCTAGATATTTTCCTTTTAATTTCAGAACACAGAAGACTTTTTTTTGTTTCAGATTTGAATTAACCCCTATGAAGTTGAAACTGATTAGGTTCTGCTGAAACTTCTGGAGCAGTGTAGTGTAGCTTTAGACTCTTATTTATATATAGCTATATCTAGCTCTATCTAATGTTTCTTTGCCAAAGGAAAAGGGTGGAGTTATGCAGAACATAGCTATATATATTTTCCCATTTCTGTTGCTTGTAAAATTGAATGGTATTTGTGTATGCTCATTTAAGGTTTCATTTATTCTTTTAAGATGGCAAGCTAAGAATATGAGAATTTACATCTTTTTGTATGTAGAATTGCCTGATGTCAAATAATTGTGCATATTCTTCTTGGTAGCTGAAATACTTTGTCTGCACCTCACAGTCGTATTGACTGAACTGATCCTGATTCATGTTGTTCTTTCTTAATTTTTTACTTTTTACTGAAGGTTTTCAGAGCTTTATTTCAGTTGGATGTAAACTCAGTCACTATAAGAAACCGTGTATGAAAAGAGAAGTCTGAGTTAAAGGATTTTTTTAATATATATTTTGGGCTACCAAATTTTGTGAAAATAGAAATCCCTTTGAGTCAATGAGGAAAAACATATTTACCAGATACAGCATTCAGGTTTTTTTTCTGCAAAGTAGAGCACCAATAGCTGTGTAAGCAAATACCAATACATGTTTTGATGTGATTGGACTTTGAGGGATTGATAAGAAAATACAATAACCTAGAGTAGATTCAGGTATACAAGGACTAGCAGCCTTATTAGCTTTTAAGACTAAAATTGGAAAAGAAACAATGAAGACAGACAAGAAGTCTAAAGTTCTCAGAAGTCTAAGAAGGGGATGACATGGGTCTCTTTTGTCTAATAATACCCTTGATTTAATTGACTCTTATTCTTTTAAAATGGTAATTGTTTCCCATCAAAACCTCAGCTGCATGGTTTCCAAGAGGACTAAGATTTCAAAAGAAGGAATTGCTAACTTAGTGGCTATTTTTAAGAAAAAATCGACATGTTATATTTAACTCTGTGCATTAGACTTTCCTGGATTTTTTTTCTCAATACGAAGTTAGGATTCATATATGTGAATCAGATAAAGGGTTTGGGGGTTTTATTTCTTTTTTTCTAATTTTTTATTTACTACCTCTCCTTACAACCCTGTCCGAAAATATTAAAGGGCATACCATACTTTATGGGCAACATGTAACTGTTTAAATTGACTTTTATAGAAGCATGTATATTTTTAGGTAAATACCTCTGTTATGTGGTATTTCATGCTTGTAACTGAATGTAAAAAAAGTATTTTACATATATTTTTTAAAGTCATAGTTGTTCGTACAGATAATATGCAAATTGCAGTCTGTAGCTCCATAAATGTAGGTTGTACTGCTTGAGAATTTTAATGACAATTTTTTTTTAAAATTGTGATACCAAGACAATGTCATCATATTGTTAAAGCAATTCTTAAAATATGGCAGAATCTTTCAGTTTGTGGCTTAAATAGTGTCCAGCATAACTGATTCTGTTATGAAAGGACCACTGCGTGGGTTTGGAGGATGAGGACATGAATCAGGGTTTCTTTTCATATTTATATATTGAAGACTCAAACAAGAAAAAATATTTTTATTGGTGTCTTGCACAAGTTCCCTTCTCCTGCACGGTTAAGTATTTTCTAGTACTAATAAAATTCTTCAAAAGAAATACAAGTTTCAGTGCATGAAGAGGGATGAAAATTGTCAAGTAGAGTATTCTCCTTGAGGAGATAACTGTTTTTCAAACTCTGTATTGTTTCTAAAGACAAATGTCAACTTACGGTTGAGGGGAAGAAGAAAGTATGTCAGTAAATGAAGCTGCAAACACATTTGCATAGCCTGTAGCAACAGCTCAGAGAAGCAGGACTTGCATTTAAATCTTGGGCTATCTGGAATGCTATAATTCTATAGCTATATAATTCCACCGTCTCATAATGTCACACAACTCTGCACTTTTGCTGTGGAATTTGCAACTTGGCAAACTTTGCAACTCATATTCCCCCTTGGGTTATTTTTCTACCTGCAGCTGCCTTTTATTCTCCAGCTCTTCTCACAAAGAACATGTAATTGAATTGTTGTTTTGCCAATGACCAGGCCCAACAAAAACGATATCACCAGCAGGAAGATGAACCAATACACAGACTGTATTGTAGACAAGAAGGACATTGCATGAATGATCGCTGGGGGTACAAACAGATCAATCAGCTGGTACATAATTGATGCCACCCCCAATGATCTCACAAAGGACATAACTCGGCCCACAACGGGTGGTACAAACAGAGACCCGAGGCTGCCCACAGTTGGCATGGGAAACAGCCAGACCAGCAAGCTGAACACATAAGAGAAAGGTGCACACAAAGTGACTCTCACCCGATCAGCCCATGTTCGCAAAGGTCTAAACAGACTGGGGCCCAGCTCCAGGAGAGTCAGGAGGTCTGCCCTGAACCAGGAAGCTCTGTGGAGTGCACTCCACAGACAGACACTCCTGACTCCCTGCCAGTGGTCCCAGCTTTTATCCCCAAGCAGACCCCTGACCTTTGTCAACTCACTGCGGGACCCCTGGGGCTCATTTCCCTTCTGGCTCTCCCTGCAGGGCCGGCCGCACCCTGGGGGGAAGCTATAAGGCAAACTCACCCCCTCTGTATGAAGGGCTGTGGGAATCACCCATATGGCAACCTTAATTTGGGGCTCGGGTTCAGACCTCAGCATTTCAATTGTGTATTATAGTAGCCAGACTTCAGAGGGGTGGAAACCAGAAATGCTTTGTAGCTCATAGTCAGGGAGGAAGGAGAGTCATAAGCCTCAACTGGCAAGCTGCTTCTGAGAGTGATGCAGACACCTAGGACAAGTACATGTTTTTTTCTGGAAAAGAGGCAGCATCTAAATGCTGTGAAGCCATGTGATTAACTCAAGAAACAGTGGGAGCATTTCCAGGGGAAAGGAATACTGATAGTAATTTTTCCTAACTGAAGCAATCTTCTGCAAATACATCTAATCCTATTAGTCAGAATGATGAAACAATGCTGAAGAGTTTTCTTCATTCCTCTGGTAAAAGCTATGCAGCTTGTTTGAGGGAAAACATAAATCTTATCAAAGACTACACCACCATCGTCTCCATTGGTGTGAGGAGGATTGGAGCATGTTTTTGTCTGTGCTGTGTTTACATTCCTTACAGTGATAGTTCAGGGGATTTGAGCACGTGCTTGTATTTGGATCCCATGTGGAGTGCAAGACAGGGGCTTTATATATCAGGCTGTTCCCATCCTGGTAAAAGCCCAGACATTTTCATTAATATCTGTGGGATAGGTGGTAGAAAGTGGAGTGACTTTCAACCTGCCCTGTTTGATCTCTGGTGTAAAAATAGAAAAACTGTTTCCACTGTTCCAACCCTACTGGAGGGACAAATAGGTAATGTGAGCTTGGTAACCAGTCTGGGAATTGCAGGAGTGCTGTGCTCCTATTAATGTTGGTACCTTATGCTACAACACAGACTGCAAAGCACGGTACTATGACTTTATCAGATAGAACATGTTACAAGTGAACTGGTGTGGTGGTTTAAACCACTTTTATTGTTCAGGGGCAGGTTCAGCAAAGGTGACGGAAAACTGAAAGTCTTTCAGACTCTCTGAAGAAAACACAAGAAAAGGCAAAGACAACTC
>NW_008590175.1:0-21743 GCF_000691845.1 Merops nubicus
ATCGGGTGTCGGTAACGACACTGCAGAACCACTGTGAGCTGCTGACCAGAAACACAAAAAGCAAACCGTTAAGCAGCCTGATTCTGAAAAGGGTTTGAAAAATCTTTGAATAGCTTGATTTGCATGTGGTACTAGTCTTTCTCCAGCAGCACTGCTGCCAACGGGACAATGAAAGACAAGCCTTAGCTATTCTTGCTATCAAAGTTTAGACTATTGCCACCCAATTGTTCATCCTGTGCCTTTACCAGAGGTTACTTCCTACACAGCAGGGATAGCTGAAGAAACATATAGATGTATCTTAGCCTGCATTCTTATCTTAAACTGATGATAAAAGTGGGTCAGAGCTAGAAAACAAGACTGTGATTTGGGGAGCGGGTAAGATGTGAGCACACATTTCCTTCTGCTTCAGACAGACGGACAGGAAAGACAACCAAGGAGGAAAACAAATATCTTTGGTTGTCAAAGCAAATGGTAGCGCTAAACTGAGAAAGTGCTGGTGAGGCACCTTTTCTCTTCACTTTCTGGGTGATTTTCTTGTTCTGTTTCCAAGGATGTAGTTCACCTCTGTCAACTTTTTCTTTTTTACCCAAAGGCCTAGTTATTGTTATTTTAATACTGTACAGAAGTGTGTCAAATGGTTTTGTTTTTCCATATTGAAATTGTTTACAGCTAAAGGAAAAACAAATAAGGGCATCATTAAATACAAAGGCCTACTGAAAAATTTTCATAGGAATATGGATTATTTTTCTCTTTATTTTTAACTCTTTCTCCTGTAATGTTAAAAAAAACTTTAATAGTGGTTGTTTGCTTTGAGACTGCAGAAATTTAAGTCAGTATTTAATTACAGAAGTCTTACCGATCTCTTTAATGGTGTACAATAATACAAACCGTATTACAATTTTCATACCTGTGTCCACTTTTGAGCATAGTTCAAAACTTCACAAATTTCACAGCAAATATGTATTAGCTTCACAGTTAACAATATAACTCTGATCATCCCATTCCCACAGAGTATGAGTCACAGTGATTTAAAAACAAAAATATAGAAAGCAGTAAATGAAAAAGAGAGAGAGGCATCAGAGCTTGTAGCATAGCTCTTTGTAGCCAGGAAAAGATGCTTTCTTGTCAGACAAATTATTCCCAGAGAAGCATTTCTTTGTTTCTTATTAGGCAAATTAAATTTTTCCATAGCAGAAAGGGCTCTCTCTTCATCTAAATATATTTTTCTTTGTAATTGCTATTCAAAAGGTGCTTGTTTTGTCCTTTAAGGGATCATGTTTAAAGTTGCACTCCTTCAGGAGTGTGAGTGCAGTGTTATGGAACTTGTTATCTCACTTACTTGGAAAAAAAATCAATGACATACTGCTCGTGTGGTTATTGGCCTACAGAGAGCACAGTCAGGCATCGCAGAGCAGTATTGTAAAGTCTTAAAACTATTTTCAGTAGGATTTTGCCCCTTCAGTACAGTAACTAACTTTTAACTAGTCCATAGAAACAAATAATTACCACATCCTGCAGCACAGCAGTTTAACAGTAGATTTGCTGGCAAGGGATCAAGCAAGGATTTCTATACAGATTACACAGGTCTGAAAATACATACAGTGCTATCACTGTGATCAGTCTTCCATGGATAATCAGGTTTGCTCATTTCAAAAGAGGACATTATAACTTCTCTATTACATTTAAGCAGCATTGATAGGTGGAAAGCTGATGACTGCAGTGTTGATTTGCATTCACCTTGCATAAATTTCAACAGATCCCTCTGCATTGTGTTCTGTGGGTAAATTTACTGTGCTGGCCCACAGCATAGATTGGTAGCACTTAAATAGAAAGGAAAGCAAGTGAAAGTTGGTTCATTTCAGAATTTTTGCTAGGATTATGACAATACAAACCGGGGTCATCCAGTCATAAAATCAATGATGGGCTGAACGTCACAGTAATTAGGAGCCCACTAAAAAAAATAGGGTGTTTGAATATAAAGGACCGTGACTATTCCTGAGGAAGTATAAGTAGAAATATTTTTTAATTGTCTTTGAGATCTGAAAAATATGCCCTGAAAACTTCAACATCAAGAGCTAACTTTCAATGAGGGACTAAAATGCAGCTTTGTCATGCCTCCTCCTCCTCCTGGCCAATTTCATCTCATTTCCAAAACGTTTTTACTTGCCTTTCCCTCTCCTAAGTCCACAGGACAAACTCTTGAGAATAAGGGTTTCTGTAGCATCATTCTGGAGAAGCTTTGTTCAGCCAAGAGGAAGGAACTGTATGCACACAGTGATCACTTGCATGGAATGTAACAAATGTGAATTTGAGCAAAATACCTCCAAGCCCTCATTTCCTCATTTCTCAACAGAAAGTGCTGTGGGACATGGCAATGGGTGAGAATCTACAAAGGATTTAACAGCAGTGCTTTCTAGCTCTTTTTGTATAATTTTAAGTATGTTCTCTTGGCTTCTTCTGATCTCCAAGACAACAGCGTACGAAAGAAAATATTCACTTGAGGTAAACTGTTTATTTATTGATGCACACAATAGCTTCAGTGCACGTAAGCTTTAAACCATGTGTAGCTTCCTTGGAAGAGTTCTGTAGAATTAGAATATCCCTATTGTTTTTATTAGTGTTTGACTTGGTTCTTCTTGTACAGAAAAAAAATAGATTATGAGCACAAATGAAATAATCTGGGTGTGATAATTACGTTACCTCCTCTGACTTGTTTTTGGTTCTGTTATCAATACACGCTGAACTCCTGTTTGGATGTGATTGCAGTCTTACATCAATTTCATGTCTTTTTCAGACACAGTGATATTACTATTCTACTGGAAGAAGCAAGGATGTCATCAGATATTCCATCTTTTTGTGCAGTACTATCATCATAAAGGATTTGTTTTCTTTGTAGCTCATCGTTTTCTTTCTTGGTCAATATGCAGTGTGATTGATTCCTTTGAACTCTGTTCTAATTGGTTGATCTCTGCTGATTATTTTATATTTACATGACAAAAGCACAATTTTCATTAAAATGGGTAATAAAATTAGGCAAAATGAATGAAAGACTTCATAGTTAGAGTTGATGTCTTTGGAAGTTACATGTAAAATGACTGCTGGACTTTTAAGACTGTCCTAAAGAAAATAATAGATGTCAAAGCTACTCATGCAATAAAGAAGAAAATGTTTCAAATGCTGGTAAGCAGAAAGAACTTTTAGTAATCAGCTATGTTACCAGGAAAATTATAAGAATTGTGGCATCTGAACAGATAAATCACAGGCAACTAACAAATAAGTTAAACTGATTGGTTAGACATTATAGAAGTGTGTGGTATGGATTTAAATTTCTCTGGATGCTATGAAAAACATGTTATAATTTACACCTATAAACATTTCTAATATAGAGCTGGATTGAGACCACTGATCTCTATGTAGGAGATTAATTCTTCTTCACCTGCAACTGCACGAAGATACATAATTTACAGAAGAGATTTAAAAGAAGCATTCATGTTTTAAAAATTTAATAGCGATTTAATACAAAAAGTATTTGTAAAGTGGATACGTGTCTCTATTTCTCGGTAGTCCTGTGGGGAAGTCATATATTAAGATGAATTATGAAATAATTTGAAAAGATCGATTCAAAATCACACATGTTGACATTGTTCATTTAGATCTGTGAATGCTATTGCCTTCCCCATTTCATTTTTAGTAATCTGAGTTTAGGTTGAAATTCTGTTCTAATTTTACTGCATCTACAATAGATCAAAGCATTTATGAAGGGACAAAAGCTGAATGTGAGGGAGCAGGACCCACAGTGCCACCTCTCTTACACTAGGTCCTGAGCTTCTACCTTGGGCCCAGGTCATGGAGGACAGAGGATCTGAGTCCAGAGCCATTCTGTCAAAACCTGTCTTCCTGGCATGAGGAACCTCTGTCTCAAAACAGACGACAGATGGAAAGCTCTGAAATGTTTCCATCTCCAGACATTCCCACAGAACAAAACAAACTGGGTCTTAGCCACAGCGGTAGCATCAAGCTTTCTCAGAGCTTTTTCTTCTTTTTCCCAGAAAATCCTCCAAAAATGGTCTTATTTCTGTAATGTCAATGTATTGCACTGAACTTCAGTGTTTATTTGTTTTTCTGTCTTGCAGGGATTTTCATGAAGAACAGTGCTGAGTGTATTTGTTTCACTGTGGGTTTTTTTCCTGGATTTCAGAGACGTAGCTTTCAAATGCCATCCAGTACAACAGTTAGTTGCTGATTCATTTGCTTTAGGTTATTATGATGTGTTCCTGGAAACTATCTGAAAAATGAAGTCTGGTCACTTCTTCATTAGTAACCTATTCTTTGACAATATGTTTTTTTTAAACTATTGCTGTAATTGACTTTTCCCTTTTCCTTTTCACTCATTTAATGAAAATGATTTTTAGAATGCTTATCTTGTCACCATATGGCTAGTTATGTTTTAGATGACATTTCCAAGTGCTCCCATTTATTAACTGCCTCTCAAGTTTGAGATTGTCTATAAGCAAAATCTTTTAAAAATTATTTTACTATTATTATTATTGTATTTCCTTCTCTGTCTGCCTTGGCAAGAATTGTAAACTTGGCGTATTCTCTTTTCTAAAATACAGAGGCTTTAATTTTCTCCTGTGCATTAAAATTAAGGTAAACCAATCCCTCTGAGCAGTTTTTAGCATCCAAGCGCTATATACTGCAAATAAGCCTGCAAAAACCATTAAATTATTTGGTACTCTGTGTCTTTCCATGCACTTTTCCTTTTTCTCATTATTTTTCAATAATATTTTTAAATATAATCCTTTGGGAGTTTTTTGCCTTCAGCTACCTGAAAGTCAGGACTCTACATTTATTTCTGCTGGCACTTTCTCCATTGTCCTGCTCAGATAGTGCCTTGAACATGAGATAAATCTTATTTTGATAGGGGATTTGAAATTTTTAGAAAACATTCTTGGTCCAGGGAGGGGTTTAAACAAAACATTTTGAAAAATGGAGAGAAGGAGGTCCTAAACAGAGTTTTTATTCCAGGTTTATAAAAGTCTTCTTCCCTCTTTTTCTAAAGGGATGGTTCACCGATAAAGCGAGTGAATCAGAGCAGCCAGTTTGCAGGCTTGCTTTTCACGCTCATCCAGATAATCAAGTCTGCAGGAATTTGAAGCAAGCCTGGAGAGCCATATGCCAGTGCTTCCCTCACCAGTAAACAGTCACTCCACTTGTGCACATCGTTGCAGCCCCGACAGGAGTGCTGGGGTATTTCTGCAGAAATGTCTGCCAGCTCTTGTAAATAGACATAGGTTACCAATTTCAGCCTGAAGACAGTGATGTTGTCTCTGTGACTTCCACTTTTAACAAATCCTTTGCAAAATATATTTTTCTGGATCTAAAGCAAGCAAGACACTCTTTTCCCTGTTTCACTTTTCTCCTAAATCTTGAGCAACCTCTGAGAGGTGATGCCACAAACTTTTTTTTTTTTAACACTTCAGAGAAGAAATCTCACCAATCAGATAGGCTAGTCACAGGGAGTAAGTAGGGCAAGTGCCTTTTCCCAGCACAAAGCCTGTCACCTTTGGATAGGAATGATGCCGAGCAGCTGGTGTAATGGCCCAGGCCATAGGCTATGAGCTGCCAGAAGCCTGTCTTGTGCTGCCTGATTTCTAGTTTTAAAAACCTTCCCCTTTAGACTGCAATATTCATGAGTTATGCCCTGATTTTACACCCACTGAAGTTCAGGACAGATTCATAGTTGATTTAATACAAGTAGAATGAGGTCCTGAATCTTATAAATTTTAAATTCTGTTAGGCAGATGAATAGTTTTACAGTGTATGACTTAGCCATCCAAACACATATTGGTTCCTCAAAACAGTTTTAATCCATTAATCTATGTTTAGTTACAAAGCTAATATAATAAGGTTCACCTCACCTGAATTCTCAGTTCACCTTGTAATCATCAGCAGTGGAAGAAAACCTGGATAGAAGATTAAGTTTGGCAAGATGCATTAACCTCCTTGAAAATTTAATTTGAACCGTTTCATGATTATGTACATAACCTCCCTCTTTTCCTCCTGTGCTATACCACTTTCTCATTTTTCAAAGCTTTGTCCAGATTGCCTTCACATGAATAGCTGGAGGAAAAATTTGTAATGACTCTCATCCTAGAATAATCCTACCCTTTAAAGCAAATCACACCAGTTGCAACACTCTGCTATGTCTTGAGTTAATGAAATGGAAGCGTATACTCAAGAATTCTTCAGCTATAGTGGCTGTGGCATAACTGCAGCCCACCAGTAAGACACCTCCATAGAATTCAGGCTTCCAAATATTTACCTAAAAAACATCACTTCCTAGTCCTTGAGCAAAGTGTTATTCAGCAGGTACTTAGGCACGAGTACTCAGATCTTCTTTTCTGTAAAACAGTGACCACCAAAGCCTTGGACTCCCCAGATGAAGCAAAGAGAACTGCCCCCTGTGTTATGCCCTTTCATGATGCCCCATAGTCTTCCACATCAGAACTCTGTTTCTACAAAGTTTTAAGAACTGAATCCTGCAAGATTCACATAACTTGAAAGAAACTGTCTGGCCTGAATGGCATTAAGATCCATGCAGTTCTACTAATAAATCACAAGTAGTGTTCAACATGGTAAAAGACAGCATCTTCCAGTCTACACCGCAAACTAAGGGGGAAAAAAAGAAACAACACCACAGCTATTTCTTTCATTCAAGGCTGGATTCAGCAATCAGTAATGCACTGCAGGTATGAGCTGGCACTGAACTTACATTTCTCTTTAGGAAAAGCAGTGCATTTCTTTCACAGGCCAGTGCAGTGGGAACAAACACTCTCTCTTCTTCAATAGGAAGAAGATGCCAGTACTGCTGCATGATATCCTCTCTTCACATGGACTAATTACAAGTGCAGCCCCTCATAAGCTCCCTCAGCTGTCCCGCTCCTGGGGAAGCCGTGAGCAAGTGCTTTCAAGGTGGCAGAAGCTCAGTGCTGCTGCAGTGAGCCTGGTTTGGATTTGTAAGGAGTGGAGAGGCTCTTGGGCAGCCCTGCCGATCTGGCACTGAACTGGACTTAGTACTTTGCCCTCTTGTTTTGAGGGTGGAAAGCAGAGATGGCCCTTGCTACATTTCAAATAGCACTAGGAATGCTTCACAGAGACATTCCCTACAGAACTCTAGAAGCATCCATGTTCCTCCATTGAACTATTTAATGTAATAGCTCATTGGTCACGTTTTACATTTATAGGATTGACTTTCATGTCGTTAGCTTTGGGTAACTCAGAGACAGCCCAAATGAAATCAGTGACATTCTCTTTCTATAGAACTGACACGATGAAAGTTAGCCTCAGTTTCTTCAAATCCTCATGCAGCAAAATATTCCATCCTAATAAACAAGAAATTATATTTTATCCTTAAGGACAATAGACTGAGACTTTTTTAAATATATCCTGTGTTTTTCCAGTAAGAACTTTACAAGCTTCAGGATGAACGGTTCCCTATAAACACAAAAATCGGCACATTCTCCAAGGGAACAAGCTTGACCCAAGTTAGGGAACATGTCCCAAGATCCTGATTTAGCCTGCTGCTTGTCAATGATATTGTGCTGCTAGAAGTTCCTCCATCAATAAACAGCTACGAAAAAAAGAAATAAATTTGTTTTAGTTTCTGCCAATTAAGTTCCATCTGGAAAAAGCATTTGATACATTTTGATGTTAGTGTGCTACATTATATATGTTGCATATATGACCTCTCAAGTCATATGCAACCTCTGTGTTTAGGTTTTCCCTTGTAACCTGAATGTTTCTATGATAAATAGGCAAAAATGCAGAGCAATTTGGTAAAGGTGTAGAGGCTGTAACTTTAAATTATTGTTTTACTTGTTTTGTTGATCTCACTGAAACTCTGAAATAAAAATAATAATTCACTCTGTTATAATTCAATTAACATGGACACTAGAGTATAGACACAGTTAAACTAGATTAATCTCTTCACCACCTCATCATTGTCAGGCCATAGGAGCAGAAAGGACCTCTCAATAACTATCCCAGATACGCTGACTCCAGAGGAACACCTTCAGGCTAGGTACCAGAACCAAATCAGGTTTTCTGCTCCAAGTATTCTGCGGTTGCTCCGTACAGTGCAACCTTTTCTAAGGAAGATTTTTAGCAATTGAGGGATGAGGAAAAGGAGAGAGATCTTTTAATTTGCATTCTGGTATCCTCAGAAGAGAACTCTCAGGACCATGCTAAATAAATGCAAAAACACCAATACTAACAGTAAAAGATGTTTCCATCTCAAGCACCTTGTGAACTGTGTAGCTTAACCTGAGTGTTGGAGGAAAGGGATACAGTAGATAAGCGGGGAAAACAGAAGAGCAGCTCACCAGTATCAGTAATTTTTCTGCCATTCTTTCTTTTTCTTCTCCAAACAGGCCTCTGAGAATACATGAGTGTGTGACCACATAGCTGACTCTGACTTTTTAGCACTTTCTGATTGGCTGTTATTTGAGTGGAGGAAGGAAAAGGGAATGCTGCTTAGCTGCTGCTCACTTTCTCAACTCTTCTATAGTGCTACTAGCACTATTTCCTTCATCAGAAATTGCCTGGAGGGAACATTCTAACAGCTGGTAGCCCACCAGCAGAGGGATATAAAGATAATCTATTTGGAAATAGAAGGAATAAGACAAGTATTAGAAGTAAAGTGAAAAAAAATTGTCCAGCAAAGTGTTTGCAAGAAATACTGAGTGGGAAATGAGTGAGAACAAATAGAAAATACAAGGTCAGTCTAGATCTCAGCTGAGAGCACAGATCTGCTAATGAAAAGTGCAGGTGATACAATATTAGGATCCATTATCTATACAAGAAGATGAAATATCATGCAGAAATTATTACATTACCTCAAGGTCAAGGGTAATAGAGGCTGATTAAATGAATTCATACAAGGTGCAAAATAAAGTAAATGGAAGGAATGCTGAGAATGTCTTCTATAAGATCATGTTGAAATAACAAAGGCATGTTAGCTGATGCCAGACTTATATTATGTCATCAGTGTAACACAGCCATGAAACAAATCTCTCCTCGGATACAACAGGAAATATATTTCCTGGGAGAATTGTTAGTGCCATTGTAGCAGACATTGGCTGCAGCACTTCTTGAATTCTGTCTATAGTATTGTCATGAACATGATGATTAACTTAAACTGGGAAAGGTACCATGAAAGGACACTGGCACACCGATAGGACTAAATGAGACTGGACCACTTGATTTGCTCAACTGAAGGCTGAGAGAAAAAAAGGTGACTGATATCTATAAGGATATTGAATAAACACAAGTGGAAAAGAAGAGCTATTAGAGAGGGAAGATGAAGCTAGAATTAAAAAATGGGTAAAATTGCCATGATAAGTGCAATTTCACCACAGAAGGGACATTGCAAAACCACACTAAATGCTGTGTGCAAGCAAGTTCTTTGGTACCAGCAGAAAGTTATGGCAGTCAGGTGAAGTCCCTGGAGACTGGAAAAAGGGAAACATTGCACCCATTTTTAAATAAGGGTAGAATGGAGGACCATGGGAACTAATGACCTGTCAGCCTCACTAAGCTAGGCTAAGACACATGGAGAACAGGCACCTGATTCAAGACAGCCAGCATGGCTTCACCAAGGGCAAGTCCTACTTGACCAACTTAGTGGCGTTCTGTAGTGGAGTGATTACATTAGAAAATAAGGAAAGAACTTCAAATGTCATCTATCTGGACTTCTGTAAGGTCTTTGACATAGGCCCCCACAACACAGATGACACACCGGAGGGAAGAGACGCCAGCCGTAGGGGCCTGGACGGGCTTGAGAAGTGGGTGCCCATGTGAACCTCAGGAAGTTCAAAAACGCCAAGTACAAGGTCCTGCACATGGGTCAGGACAACTCCTGGTATCAGTACAGGCTGAGAGATAAAGGGATAGAGAGCAGTCCTCTAGAGAAGGACGTGGGGGCACTGGTGGATGAAAAGCTGGACATGAGCCAGCAATGCGCACTCACGGCCCAGAAACCCAATCATAACCTGGGCTGCATCAAGAGGAGTGTGAACAGCAGGTTGTGGGAGCTGATTCTGCTGCTCTGTGCTCTCATGAGACCCCTCATGAGACCCCTCCTGGAGTACTGTGTCCAGCTCTGCAGTTTTCAGCATAAGAGAGACAAGGACCTGTTGGAAGAGACAGGTCCAGAGGAGGACGACAGAAACAATCAGAGGGCTGGAGCACCTTTCCTGTGAGGAAAGGCTGATAGAGCTGGGGTCATTCAGCCTGGAGAAGGCTCAGAGGAGACCTTATTGAAGCCTTTCAGCACTTAAAAGGGGCTTATAAAAGATGGGGACAGACATTTTAGTGGGGCCTGTTGCAGTGAGACAACGGGTAGGTGTTTTAAACACAGGAAGAACTTTTTAGGACGTGGGTGGTGAAACACTGCAACAGATTGCCCAGAGAGGTGGAAAATGTCCCACACCTGGAAACATTACAGGTCAGGTTGCACATGGCTCTGAGCAACCTAATCTAGTTGCAGATGTCCCTGCTCATTTCAGGCGAGTTAGATTAGATGACCTTTCAAGGTCCCTTCCAACCCAAATTATTCTATGATTCTATGATGAAGTACAACAAAAGATGTGAGAGGGAGACAGCTGGGATCGTTCAGGGAAGATGACTGACTGACTTCCACTGAAGACATGGAGTAAATTCCTTTTAAAACATTAGTATAGCAGAATATAACAGAAACAGTAAGGTAGGGCCTCTGAAGTTCACCTAGGCCAGTTGCTATGAAACTTTACCACAAACACTGGATCAGGCCAGTTATTAATGGCTAAGCAAATTCCCTTGTCGAGGGATTTCTACATTTCTCAGGAAGACAAGAAAACCTTGGCTCTATGGAAATTAATTACTAATTTTGCCTCTCAAGGCATCAACTTTAATAGTGGAGAAGTTCTTCAGTATCAAACTACTACCTGGATAAGAGACACATTTCCAGTGATTATCTTAGAATCATAGAATCCTTTAGGTTGGAAGAGACCTCCAAGATCATCAAGTCCAACCATTGAGCCATTAGGGCTCTAAAGTCCTCTGCTAAAACAGATCAGAATCTGTCAGGGTTGGAAGGGACCACAAGGATCACCCAGGTCCAACCCCTCTGCCATGAGCAGGGACACCTCCCACTAGATCAGGCTGCCCAGAGCCTCATCCAGCCTGGCCTTAAAGACTCCCAGGGATGGGGCCTCAACCACCTCCCTGGGCAACCCATTCCAGGGTCTCACCACTCTCATGGGGAAGAACTTCTTCCTCATGTCCAGCCTGAATCTGCCCACTTCCAGCTTTGCCCCATTTCCCCTAGTGCTGTCGTTACTCGATATCCTAAAAAGTCTCTCCCCAGCTTTCTTGTAGGCCCCCCTAAGGTACTGGAAGGCCACAAGAAGGTCACCTCGGAGCCTTCTCTTCTCCAGACTGAACAGCCCCAACTCTCTCAGTCTGTCCTTACAGGAGAGCTGCTCCAGCCCTCGGATCATCCTCGTGGCCCTTCTCTGGACACGCTCCATCAGGTCCACATCCCTCTTGTAATGGGGGCTCCAGAACTGGATGCAGTACTCCAGGTGGGGTCTCACCAGAGCAGAGTAGAGGGGGAGAATCACCTCCCTCCACCTGCTGGCCACTCCTTTTACAGAGCATATCCAGTCTGCTTTATTACTCTGCAGGCACCAGTGCTAGTCTCAGGCTTTTACAAGGCTGAAGACCAGATGTTCCTACGAAACTGGCTTGCAATCTATGGCCTAGACACAGGCAGTACCTTTCCAAGATTTGAGAGAGGCAATTTAAGAACTTGTTCATCCTTATTTGGTGTCCCAGTCTCCCTCTCAAAAAGATAAGCTTTAAAAAAGAAGCTTTATAAATCCTTCAAATGATACCAGAATAAAAGTAGAGGGGGGGTGTGGACTTTGCTTGGATAAAATCAATAATGTGCTATTGCAAGGGAATCTTCTCCCCACAAAAGAAAGAGTTACTAGATTACTGCAGAATACTTGCCCCTTCCTGTCAACTTGCTTCAGCATTGTTTTAAGTTATCTCACAAACAGGAAGCTGGCTGGTGAAGAAAAAATGGCTGGTGAAAAAGAATGAGGAAATATATGAAGTTACAATAGCTCATCTGTGGTGCTTATTCTCATTTCACAAATCCTTTGAAATCAAGCTCTGAGGGTTTATGAACTGGATTTTCCCAGTCAGACCCTCATTCCTGCAAAGCAACTGTCAGTGATGGGTTGAGCCAGGATAAGAGGATGAAGAGAACTAATATTTGCTCCAGATTTTCCAAACCAAGCTGCTTAAAATAACAGCCTGTTGCTACACACCTAACCAGAAGTGCTCTGCAGTGGTACATCTAGGTATGTTGGTTTCCCAAGACAATTTGGCATCTCAGTCTCAGGAAACTGATGAATTGCAAGCAAATTCAGAGTACATTAATTTCATTTATTTATTAACGTTTGTTACCAGAATGAATGGTTTATGAGGATGTTCCAAAACAGTTGTCCAGGTTTGTTTGATCAGCTGCTGATCTCATGCACCTGCAAATGATCATCCCTGCACTGCAGGGGACTGCAGCCAAAGTACTTTTCTTCTCCCAGCCAAGGTGGGACTGCCCTTCAAAGCCTGTCCAGAGGATGGTCCATGGGGCTGCAGTAGACAGCCTAGTCAAAGTGCGGAATTGGGGAACTCCACTCACAAGGGGACAGAGGAAAACAAGAAATACTGAGAAGAAACTAAAAATTGGGCAGCCTGGAGCTCTGCTGCACTGCAATGAAAGCACAGTGGGAATGGGGGTTACAGACCAAGACTCAAACCAAAAGTTTCTCAAAACTGAGCTTTGTTTCAACATTTTATAACAGAAAGTTGAAACTGTTGACAGCACAGGAATTTTTCAGGCTGGAGGCTGACAGAATAAAAAAAAAATGTATTATTAGAAACGGAACTTTCTGTCACAAAAGCATCTGGACAGAGAAAGTTCCAAACATTCTATGTATTTCTTGAAGGCAATTAATTTGTTCTCAAACCTCCTTCAGTTATTGAAATAACACTCAAACACTGTAATGTGAGGTGCCAAGAAACTGCAGGGAATGTCATTTTAGCCTGAAAGTAGGTAAAACACTTAGACAGTTAAATAAATCAGTTTAATTCCTATAGGGTTTTGTATAACTTCCATCTAGACCCCTTCCTTGCTCTGTTTTGGTTTCTGAAATTTAAAGACAATTCCCATGCTGTTTGCCACCCACTGTGGTGTGATCTCTTAATCTGCATGAATAAATCCTGACAGTCTGGAGTCCATGACTGTCTTAAGAAGCAGACAAGCTCATTCTGTTTATGAGAAGATTTTTAGTTCAAGCAGCTCAGCTGACTGTAATAATGTCTGCTGATTGCAAATATCAGAGCACTGCCATGGGAAAGAAGTAAAGCCTGAGTTTTGTGGGGACTACAGCTAATACATTAAGCCTTGCAGTGTTCCAACATAGAAATAACAACAAGAACCTCAAGGAGAAAAAAGTCACTACTGGAAAGAAAGTACTCCACCTTCCATGTTCAGCAGAAACAAGAGACCTGGCCATCTCCACTGTTTAAGTGTCAAGGACATCGGCAAATCTCCTGCAAACTACTGAATGTTGTATACTACAGTTGTTTGTTGGCATGTTTAGGTGGCTGGCTTACATTTCCAACTGACTGTTTGAATACTGAAAACATAATTTGCCTGTGTCATCAGACTAGTTGTGTATGCATACTCAGCACATATGTTATACTTACAATGTAGACAAAGCTTTGAAGCTGCATGCCAAGGAGCAGGAAGAGCTGCTGCTCCCTACGTGCTGTCAAGCCAGGAGTCAAGGGCAACCCCAACATAAGACATACCTTTACCAATGGGGTTCAGTCTCACAGGGGTTCCGCACCTCATGCAGAGCTGGGTATGACAGGGCCCATCAACACTCCCAGGCACTGTAGGGAGCTCACTCAGGAGCAAAAGTTGATGATGCCACAGATAGGACTGAAGGCAAGGTTACAACATGGGTCCAAAGTCCATCCTACCAACAGGACCAAAGGCAGGACTGGGGATAACCTACAATATACACCTGCGATCCAGCCAGCAAACACGTTATTTACAGGAACATCCAAGACCCATGCAGGTGACAGAGCTAGAGACAGAGACATCCCTAACATAACACAGGTCAAGGAAAGACACTGAATTCCCAGGCTTGAACTGAAATGCAGCTCCCAGGCCCAGGGACATGGAGGGGATTGGATGGAGGCTCAGGTAAGGCTTCTCAGCACCATTAGCACATATTGGAGCCCTCAAGTCCCAGGAATAGGAGCCTGCCTTATTATCTTTTTTGTCTATACAGAGCTTCAAAAGGCCATTAGGTTTTATCCTGTAGATCTTTTTAAGCAAATGTCTTGAGAACCCTGATATTGGGCTGAAAAAGTACTCTAGGCTTCTCTAACTTTTGAAACTTACTCAGAGGTATGAAATTGATAGATTTCTTAAAACGTGCAGATTACTCTGGGCTTGTCAGATCTACTTCATTTGATTTCATCTTTATTACTTACTCCCATGCCAGGACAACTGCATCTCTCAGACCTTTAATGTCTGCAGTAACCTCCATTTAGGATCTTGCAAGCCATCTCCAATTCTTTTGCTTCACTGATGATCTACCAGGGACTATGCTTGGTGCACAGGGCCAGAAGAGGATGAGATCTGTAGCGTGTTGCCTCCACTGGGGAGGCAAGGATCATGGCACACAGCAGAGCTTTGAGTGCAGAGAAAGCCCCCACATGCAATAGAACCCACAGCCACATGCTGTCAGTCCACCTCCAACCAATAGGGCCAAGGCAATTTGTCAGGGCTTGAAGGTCAGCAGCGTGAGTGCTGTTTTTTTCCAAGGTCTTCCATTGCTTTTTCAGTGACTGTTCAAAATTTGGTGAGATACTGGTGGGACTCTTCTAGCAGCAAAATTGTCTAACTAGCATGGCTAGTGCTGAGATCGGGCAGACACTTGTGCATTACCACAGTCTGTATTTTGTCAGTTGCACTTAACAAGCTATTTGCAGCTTCCTAGTTTCTCCAGCATATTGCACATTCCTTCAAAATAGGAATGTGAGAGCCAGAATTGCTGACAGGTTTGTTCGCTGCTCTTACCAATAATTTGCAGAAATTATAAGCCTGTCAGAAAGCTATCATTGTAGATTTAAGGGATTGCTTTCCAGAGTCATTCTGAAATGACAGTTAATGTGCAGATAGATTTCCATCAAACTTTCCCACCCCAAAAAGCTTCTTATATACAGTAAAAGTTTTCTGTATTTACAGAAAAAAAAAAAAAAAAGGCAGTATACTATGAAACACATTTGTGAAGAAATATATATATATTTCATACAATTCTACTAATACATATATTTATTTTGGAGCTACAACTTTTCTTGTCATTCACCTCCCGTTGTGAGTGGTATACAAAAGAATCACCCATCAGACTGGGAAATCATCACACGTATTAGAGCAACAGGCTCATGGAACCAGCTTACACTGACTATAGCAAGGAAAATCAAACATAAATCTTTGTTGTACTGCATTCCTGTTATGCAGAAACATGAGCATGACCCATGAACTACAGGCCAGAGGCTCCTTTTGTAGGAAGGTTCAGCCACAGGAAATACATACAGACCAAATACTGATTTCAGCTAAGCAGCACAGTAGTAACATAAGTGACATGTAGGTGGACTTAAGTTTTAATTGTGAATTCCACTGTGGTAGTATGTACCTAACCACATCTTTTATTTAGAAGTTAAAAGTAAAAAATGAGTTAAGTACAGAGCAAATCATACACTGAAGTTTTAGCTAATGGAAAAGTACTAGCTATAAATGGCCTGGTTTTCTGGTGTTGTCCTTATACCAAAAAGCTCCACCTCAAATTTAGCTTTCTATAACAAGTGAGAAGAACTAGAAATTCTTTTTGCTGTTGTCAATCTATTTTAAACCACAATTCTGGCAGTAGCACTATACATTTTAAATTAAGTTGTATGAAACACTAAATTACAGTGGTATCATTTTTTCATAAGATGATACTGTTTGGTTGAAAGGAGTTCAACTGTAGATGTGTGACTGTCTTGATCTATTGTTCCACCACAGCAAAGGGCAGTCAGCCACCAAGAAGCAGCTGGATTAGAACAGGAATTAATTCCCTAATGCTGAACTGTGATAGGAGTCTTAAACACCAAGGTTCCTCACATATATTGTAGGAAAACAAACTGCTCACATTCTATTGTTAGAATGATAAACAAGTGCAACTTCTTGGAGCAGAACATATATTCACAGGACTAAAGGATTCTCCTAGCAAAGAAAGCATCAGGATGAGGGGCTCAGCAGAAGGCAGCTGCAGGTTTGGGCTGAACAGCTCTGAAGTATGTCTTGAGGAGAGACTATGTTTTAACCACACTTCTGGCCTTCTGAGACATACGTTTATTCACTTTCCTGCCTAGAGAGGAGCTGTGCTTTTAATCTTGCTTTGCTGTGTGTGTGTATGATAAAGCCTTGGGTGATCTCATATAAGGATGATTCAAAGTGGGTAAGTATATGTTTTGTGCAGAAGTTAGTGAAAACTTCTGAGGTGATGAGGTCATCCTAGTCAATCCTGCAGCTTCATCTCCCATGGAGTTACTGATAGTAAAAGTGAGCATTTTAATAGCTTCTGGTTTTCCTGCCCCTGCATGTATCCTTATCAGAATGATTCCTACTCAGAAGATAACACTATCAGGTGTTAATTATTGAAAGAGCAGCCCAGGGACAACCAGGCAGACCTGGAGGGCCAAACAGCTATACACATAGAAAAATAACTTTGAAGTACAGATGTATGTATTTCCATTCTTGACTTAATATTCATATTTGAACAATGGTATGTTTTTTAACATGCATATCCTAGCAAGTATAACAATAGAAGCTTGCAAATTCTAAGAAAAGAAAATTTTCATATCAGATCTTCATTGCAAGAGAATGTTGATGGACTGTAAATGTTGTCCCTATCAAATATCTCAAAACAATAGTTTGATCTATCTGATTTCTAAAACACAAAAGAGGAGGCAAGCACCCAGCAACCTTCCTGCTTTCTCCCACACCCTTCCTCCATGCATTCGAGTGATCTTAAGCTCTAGACAGAACATATGTACGGTAAATAAACATATGAATGGTAAATTTCTATACAGTTCTCTTCTGAAGCGTCTAAATGCCTTCTTAACATTAAACTCCAAACCTAACAACAGCAAAGAAATCTAGGTCCAGCTCTTTCAGCTTGCTTCCACCTTTGAATAAAATTTATGCATTATTGTATGCTACAGCCTGACATCTATTAGAATACAGTAAGCTGATCAAACATGTAGATCATTCCTCCAACTCTAATCAGGTACCTCTTCTCCAAAATGCATGGTGTTGCAGTGCGCCTCCTGGAGACAGAGGTTTCTATTACCTCTTTGCCCCCAGACATGGGCACACATCCAGAATTTTCCATCTTTCCCAGGTTGTGGTTGGCTTAGCCACCACAAGACCAATCCCCTAACACCCATTGGACCCCTGACCTGTAGGTAACCCATCCATGTATCCTTACAGGACAATGCCTTTGTAAACCCACCTACCAACCTGTTAAAAACCTCTGGCCCCAAGGCCACATTCTCTTTCGCTTCTCCCCCTGGGGTGGGTGTTGTTTGTTATTTTCATGTTATTAAAACCTTTTATTTTGGAAGAAAGCGATCGTTGCCCATCCCTCCTTTACTCGCCACTGTCCTCCTCTTCGCTGCAGACCACCCTGGAGGTACTACTGGGGTCCCGCTGGGGGTGTTTTCTTCCCGGGAAAAAACAGCAGGTATAAAACCCTCTTATTTTTGAAAAGTAATAGCATGGTTTTGTGACATAGCTTCCAGTCTAAGTGAATGTGCTGGGTTTGCCTGTGGTAGTTACTTTGCTTCATAGTAGCTGGTACGGGGCTATGTTTTGGATTTGTGTTGAAAACAGTGCTGATAATACAAGGATGATTTTGTTATTGCTGGGCAGTGCTTAATCAGAGCTAAGGCCTCTTCTGTTCCTCACACCACCCCACCAGCAAACAGGTTAGAGGTGCACAAGCAGTTCAGAGGGAGCACAGCTGGAACAGCTGACCCCCAACTAACCAATGACAACAGGATCAGCCTATAAATTTGAGGGAAGAATAAGGAAGAGGGGATGTTTAAGAGTCACAGTGTTTGTCTTCCTAAGTAACCACCATGCCTGATGGAGCCCTACGTTCCTGGAGATGGCTGGACATCTGCCTGTCAATGGGAAGTGATAAATGAACTCTTTGTTTTGCTTTGCTTGCGTGCACAGTTTTTGTTTTACTGGGCAAAATATCATCATCTCAGTCCATGAGTTTTCTCACTTTTTCTCTTCCAATCATCTCCCCCATCCCACTGAGGTCAGTCTCCAAGCAGCTGTGTGGAGAGCTTAGTTGCTAGCTAGGGTTAAACCATGACAGTGAACAATACACACAACACTGAGTTTCTAAAGTTCTTTGTGTTTCTGCAGCTAATGGAAGATCAGGTATTATCCACTATGCATAAAGATGTGAATAAATTGCCACAGCTCAACCTCTTCTTGAGTTTGAGTAATTACTCTCCCAATTACTCACTTATAAAGCACCTCTAAAGAAAACTGTATTACATGGTATTTGTGGGCAACATAAGCACACATGTTGTGTACTGTAGATGGAAAATGGAAGGCAAATACAATAAGCCTCTCCCTTTGATTTAAGCTTATATAATACAGTGTTCCTAATAACAGGGCAGAGCAGGTAAGTACAGTATTTTATGATAATGGGTTTCTTTATGGAACAGATGGATTTTCTCAAGTGTTTTTGACAGAACAGTGGGGTATTTTACATGGCAGGAGCTCCTAACCTTGAGAAAAGGCATGAGTGAAGCAGTTAAGGGTTCATGAAAGGTCTAAAGCAAAGCTATGTGAAGAAAAAAGAAGTAGTGCTGTGGCTTTACCAAGTGTTGGAATGGGCTCAAAAAAAAAAAAAAAAAAAAAAAAAACAACACAAAAAAAAAGGAGAGTGAAGAGGGAGCAAGAGACATGGTCACATCCAACCATGTCTGTGGGTAGAGACAGATTCTTTGGTGATCCTTGGCAGAGCAACAACACAACAAAGTTGTTAACAGTCAAAACTTTATTTCAACCTGGACCCTCTACAGATCAGGTTATTTTACAAAACTAGTATCTAAGACCTTCTGCAGATCAGGTCAACCATCAAGAAGAGTAATGTTAAAAAAACAATATTCAAAAAACGACAGTAAAAATTAAACTTCTAACTTACTTGTTAGGAATTGAGAAGTAGCAAGAGAGAGCTTAAGCTCAGCTCCAGTTTCCATAGCTGTAGACAAAGGTCCCTACAATAACTTCTTTTTGGTAGTGCAAGTACCTGCTACTGGTGTCCTGAAACCCTAGTGCCACTTGTCTCTCCTACCTTCAACAAGTTTTCCACATTGAAGGAAGAGCTAGCTAGTCAGAAGGGGATTTACAAAATTACAGGACTGGATGCTGTCGGAAGAATCTGTGTGCCTTCCAATGATGTTTAAGACATTGTAAAATCTGTTTTATCACATCTCTCTTCCAAAGAATGAAGCACTATTTTCATGTTACAGCATGAGAGAGAGGACGCAGCTGTGAAACATGAAAGGCAAGTGTCAAGTTTTAAACCCAGCTGGGAGATGGGCATCACATGGCCACCTGCTCGCTGCCCCATCTCTATCCCAAACAGACAGGAGAAAAGGGAGAAGAATACAAAACCCAGTGAGTTGAGATAAGGTGGAGTTAATACAGCAACTCAAAAGGATGAATAAACAACAGTATTAACAATAACAGTAATGCAACATTATAAAAATCAAGTGGCATAAAGCACAGGCTGTGTTAGCTCTGAACAGAAATGGCATCACCACCCAGGTGCAACTGTTGCCCAGCCTGCTCCCAGCTCTTCTGTCACAGGCGTGACGTCAGTATGGTACTGAGTAACCTATCGACTGGTTCAGTTGTCTAACTTGCCTGTAGCCCTATCCTAGCCAAACCAGGACAGAAAGTTAAGCAATTGCAATCACGCCTCAGGATTAAGAGGCTGGAGACAGCAGCCTGTGTAACCAGAGGAGGACCACAGTGGACAGAGCATTGGCACAGACTTCCTTAGTGGCTTGTGTGGTTCTGCCTCTCCTCTTACCACATTGGTCCACCCTTACTGCTGGCAAGCATTGTTCGGTGTTGTGCCTCGTTACCTGCCCAGTGTCACCCTAAGGCACAGTGTGTTTCCAGAAAGGCTTCCCTGGAATCTCAGCAGCTCTCAGATGGTGGCTCAAAGTGGCTGGGACAGGTCACTGGCTGGGAAAAGAGACAGCTGAAATTCATCATCAGCCTCTTAGCTGGGGTGAGACCAAAGGCCAGGAGCAAACCCAAGGCAAAACTTGCCTTTTCGCTGCTCGTGTGGTTCAGGGGCACATGCACGATACAAGAAGCCTATGCAGAGCTGTTTGGTATGCCTTGACAGGCTGCCTATGGACGACACAGTTAATGAAGGATCCTGCCCATCAGTGGTGTCTGTCAGAGGACTTTGGGATAGCATTTACACAAGAGATTGGAAAAAAAATCAAATAAGTGGCACTGATTAGTTGATGAACTGCTGCTGAATCCCTATTTAAAATGCTGGTCCACCTTTCAATTGCTTCCCCATGTGCTGCATCCCATTTTGCTTAGTAAATGAGAAGTGTTTCAAGATACTACTCAAGTGCTTTCTCTCAGCAAGCTAAATGCATTTTGCTGGTGATTGAGAAAGCTTATTCCAGCCTCTGGCAGGAAATGACCAGGCTGTCAGATCAGACTGGGTAGAAGAGAGGGAAAGTCTCCTCATATTCAATCAGCCCCCAATTACAGTTTATCAGCAAGATAGCAGATCAGAAATGAGTTTCTGTTCAGTTAGAGCTCTCTGTGTACAGCCATATGAGCCTTAGCTCTCCATATCTAATAAATAACCCCTGGTATTTAGTTGCCTTGGAACAGTTTATCTGTATGAGCTATGTGCTTCTTATCATCACAGGATTTTTTAATTGAGAAAAAATACAAAATTATCCAGCCAATAAGAAATCTTTTGTTTATTTGTTTAAAGTTTGAAGTAAAAATTGCAGCTTTATTCTTTTACCTTTATTCAGGGATCTACCTAGCTTATTTCCCCTGACAGATTAGTTTAGTCTGTGATGACTCCATCATATTTTGAAAGTTAAACCTATCCAGATTTGACTAAATCTATGAAACTTGACACAGCAAATCTTTTCTCATGAATACACTGTGAACTCAGATATTATGGTGTGTCTGTTACTTTGGTGAATATTTGTTGAAAAGGTCTTGCTGTTGTAAATAACCTAAACTCCTTTTACCCCTTTCTGAAATACTTTTCAAGCCTACAAGGTAAGACCAGGCTATGTTTTAGAATAAATGTCCATATTTCTTTTGTAATAAAACTGGGGTGGAAAAAAAAACTAGTAAAATCTCTACTGTTCAGATGTAGAAAAGTTTTATTTTGTCCGTCAATCTCACATCAGCGAAAGCCTTTCTCAGGAATCAGAAGAACATGTAATTCAGCTGCTGATGTGTGTTGTGTTAAAAGGCTGAGCAATTTGGC
>NW_008590176.1:0-8373 GCF_000691845.1 Merops nubicus
GTTTACATGGCCAATTGGAAAGGAATGCCATAGTTTGGGGGTGTTACTTCACAGGGAATGAAGTACAAACCCACATATATTCTGAGCTTGGAGAAAATATTCACAAGAAAAAAACAACACACCCCAATACTACAGTAACAGTGAATGGTACTTACTTTACCATTACCATTAGGAGTCTCTGCTTGCTAATGTGATCTGCTTAGTGATATATTTGCACCAAAGTTCATCTCAAGGTAGCCTGTACTGTGTGCACCACAACCTTAGAGGGAAACTGTAATGGAAAGCAATGCTGGCAAGAGTACTACTCTTCTTGCTTTCCTTCTTCCCTACAGATCACCTAGAATATTCAAATGTTGTGCCCAGGCATTAGAAAGGAGAAATGTTTCATCAGAGAACCTACAGGGGTAAATACCATAAGAAGAGAAAATTCAAAGATTGTTCAAGGACACTGTGTGGGGACAGAAAATAAATGACACAGGTTGGCTCATATGTCTGTGCTGCTCATTATTCATCAGTTCACAACCACAGAAGCCTCTTAAAAAGTGACTGAGGCTCAAGTTCATCTATGTATTCATCTGTACCTAAAATGAAATAATTGACTCTTTATTCTAATTCCTAGTTAGTAAAATTGTAGACACTTAGCACTTTTTAAAGTATATACCAGAAAAAAAAAGTGTCTTTAAGGATTTCTAAATCAGGATGTAATTTGAACAGCAGTAGATAGGTAGTGGTTTTGTTAGGTTAAAAACCAAAAGTGGTCCTCCAAAATTGAAGTATTCCAATAAGCTTTACTAGCTCTAATTACATCCTTCATATAATCACCAAGACATCCCAGAACAACTAAACCAAGCTAATAATGTTTCCTATTTTAGTTATTCTCAGCTGTGGTGTGGAACCAAAACCAAGAGAATAGGAAGCAGATAAGCAGTAAGAAGCAATTTTGTGGCATGTGGCACTCCTATCAGATGAAGTGACAAGAATGACATACATGCATGTAGCTGCATCATGTCCACCCCTTTATTGGGATGCAGGCTGCATAAGTCACAAAAGGCTGCAGTTGTTCTCATTTCTTACTAGCCTGCATTTAAATCATCATTCAGCTCTAATTTACAAGCATTTTCATCTAATAAAGACCATCTTGAAAAGTAAATGGGGTGTGTACACAATGTGCAGAGCACTGTGGTGAGAAGGGTGGGCAGAAGTTCAGATAACATTGCTCTAGTACCTTTGATTTCTATCTCATGTCTATGCTTTCTCTCTCAAGTCTTTTCAAGATACATGATTTTAGACCTCCTAAATTAGATTATTTGCTTTTACATAGCTAGAAAGATTGCATGGCTAACTATACATCTGAGATGGCTTAATTTTTACATTCTTTGCTTTGCAATCCAAAGTAACTTTCTATTAGTATTGAGTTTTGTCTTTACTTTGTGTGGGTCTGCAATAGTACAGACCAGCTAAGCAAGCTAGTAACTGTGTACATACATGTGAAAGGCTCAGAATCAAAGGAAACGTGCATGATCACCATGAAAACAGGCACAATTATTGATAACTTGATGAAAATACCCATGGATAAATTTTAGCTCTGAAAAAAAAAAAATCTTGAAACAAGCTTGTATCATACAGCTGGTATGATTCAAATCCATCATTTTATATACTTAGCCTTGAATCAGAAAAAAATGTGGTATATAAAGCAATAGGCATTATACTTCATGAGACTGAATAGTTCTTGGGTCATTTAGTCCATTTCTCATCTTTATTAATATATACATTTATTCCTTGAAAGTCTTTGCCTTCTTGAGTATACATAGCATACTACTGTCAAAACAACATGATCCTGATTTATTTCCTAGTATTTTCATAAAGATAGTCCATCTCTTTTTCTGCTGAGCAAGAGATGCCACTTGTAAAAAATAATTTAAAATTTTGAGGTATTCTCCACACTAGTTGTGAAAACAAGAAAGGCCATCCCCAGGTTTTTCCTCAAATGGAAGCACATGATATAAATGCCATATTACTCATTATTCAAGTTTGTTTTCTTTCAGAGAAAAAACCCAGCAATTACCATCTGGAGAAGGTAAGAGGAAAAGAGAAAATTAAATGAGGGATAGCACCATAATCTTAAGTTTTTACTCAATTAGTTTGTTCTATCTCATCAGAATATACTAGACTTTTAAAAAAATAGAATTTTTCTTTGGTTAGAAAAAATACTTATGGGGAGCATTAGGACAGTGAATGAATTACAGACAGATGGTCTGAAAATAATAAAAGCTGGAAAAGAGCTACTCTGCTTTTACAGGGTAAGAGTCCTTCCTTGATTTTGAATTTTATGGTGTATACAGATAGAAGGGAGCTAACTCAAAAAATTTTAACAAATATCTAAAAGTCATCAGGGTTTTTTTAAGCAGAAAATGAGGAATTTGAGCACTGTGACACCTAGGATACTGCAGATTTCTAAAGATACCTCTAAACCTTGGAAAAATATATCAAGTTCAGCACTAGGACTACAGAAAGCAGAACAGCACAAGAGGTATCACTGCCTTCTTTTGTCTAACTCAAAGCTGCTACAGCCTTCTGGATCTGTATTTGTTCCAGTTCTGTAAAAGCTCTGTGTAGGGAATGTATCGAAAACTGTGATGATCTTATGACAAGATGTGGATTCTTATGTTTATAAATCAGGTGTGCTTCTGAAAATACAAATCAGGGTTGCCCTTTGAAACCCTGGATCCATATTAGCAAATAGCAAAGCTGCCTTAGGCATTATGACTTTTGACTTGAGTCTCTTTTCCTGGCAGCCAAAGCCTTTTATAACTGATAGGGAGAAGAAATTAAAAAGAGCTAAGCTGTAGCCCTAGATCAGGTACTTGTGATTTCTCTTAGACAGCCTACAGAAAATTAAAACCTACCAAAATCTATTTGTTTAGAAGGCTGTACTGCAACAGAGAAAACCCTGATAATGTGATATTTCTGTTGCCTCGTTGCACTGAGTTAGATCAACCTCAGTAATGAAATGAGCTTTCAGAGACAAGATGAGTAACACCTGACAGCTACAAAAATGTCCTGTATGGTTTCACTTTTGACCCAGTTCCCATGGATTTTGCCTGCAGGAGCAGTGGAATAAATCATATCCTGCAGAAATATGGGTATCTCTCCTTTCAAATATTAATTGACCTAAAAAGATAAATAAGAAACTAAGTGTATTTCTTACGCTTTAAAAGATGTTGTGACTCATTTTCTTCTCAACAGCTGGAGGACCTAGCATCAGAAAGCTTAGATGGCATTTAATGGAAAAAAAAGCAAACAGCAGAACTGTCAAAATTTTACATGAAAGCCTTTTTCTCCAGGGATTCCCACCTGTGTTATGCAGACCCAAGAGCTTCTGATGAATTGCAGATAAACATCAGCCTTTCACATACTTTTCTGAACCCAGACACTGGATCTTTCTTTTTACCTTGGCATTATTCTTCACCTTTGCTGCTGAAAACCTATAGTAAGTCTCAAAAATTGCATTCAAAAGCAATTATCTCCATCGTGTCTAGTGAAGGGCAAATATTACACTCTTCTTATTTGTATCATTATGTAAGTATCTGCTCTGTTAATTCAATAAATTTATTAACATGCTTTTCCTCTATGTCAACATTATCCATTATTAAGGGGTTTGTTTACTACAGAAATCTTTGTTTCATCTTAGAAAACTGCATTACCTGAAACACTGTGATGGGCTCTCAGGGAAACTAAGACATGGTTTTCTGGATATATTAATAAAAAATTAATTTAAAAATATCAAATTCTTTGGAAAACTTATTAATTACTTTTATGTTTTTAAATCCACTCCTAATAATAGGAGTTCCAAGGAAAGCTGGTGTATGCCAAGGCCAAAACAAGCAAAAAGGGAGGATTCCTCACAACATGTGTATGTGAAATTTAAGTCATAAAAATTCTTGTCACAAAATATTGCAGATGTTAAAAGGTTACAGGGGAAACTAGGCAAGTTTGTTGATGAGAAACCAGCAAAGAGTCCTAAATAATACAAGAAATCATGTCTGGAAGTCTCTAATCTGCAAATGGCTGAAAGCTTACAGGAAGGTTAGAGGCTTGTGCATGACCTTTCTTTACACATTTTCCAGTGAACCTTGCTTTGGGCTCTGCTGGGGTGAGGGCAGGTCTCACCCAGCACAGCTTTCATTCTGTTCCTGAATCCTTACCTTGTTTTAACACAGCTTTTAGTGCTATTTATTTTTGAGAAACTAATGTGAAAAATAACAGTAATTGATTTTCTAGTGAATTCAGGTTCTGGATTCTTTACAACATTATTTGCTTTTCAAAGGTAATAATACTATAGGCACACTGCAATTAATTCATATAATGTTGTCAAAGTTGGCACCAGGGTTTCAGTAACAGCCTGATGCAGAACCCACTGAGGTAACTGGAAAGAATTCTGTTCATTTTAACAGGCTTAGAATCAGACCTTGAGATTCTTTGAATGAGTTCACAATAAAACAGGGGAAAAAATGGAGGTGGAAAAGAAAATCCTTCTTGCTTTTCCTCCTTGGTGGTTTAATTTTCTTTGCATTGCCATTTCTCTTTTGCTTGCCATCAATACAAAATAACACAATCAAAAGGAAACACACTGTTTAACAATTAGGTTTTTAGCAAGGCCTCTGAACTGGAAAAATATCATATTGAAAAGAAATTTTCATAGGATCATAGAGCCAGAGAATTGTACTATTGAGTCTTCTGCAGCAATCAGATGTTAAATATATGTTTTGAGAGATGCTCCTTATTTTGATAGTATAAACTATTTTATCCAATGACAATACAGCATTTTTTAAGAGCTCTGAAACAACTTGGGCACCCTCAGTTACACTTATGCACATGAGTGCTTAAAGTCACTTGGGGATATGGGACTTCAGTTCCTAAGACACTTTTGAGCTTGGAGGGATAGAGAATGAGATGGAACCCATGAAAATTTGAAGTCAAGCTCTTGCAATAAAAAGTAAACATTTCCTCCAGTCCTTCCCATAAAAGCACCCAGGTTTCTGATCTCCTTGATTCCCACCACAAACTTTTCCCAGCATCTCTCTGCATGGTTAGGGACTTCCCTCCTGGCCATACATCTTCAGTTGAAATGTATTCATGGACAGTTCACATACATCTGTTTGGCTTGCCCTGTCCTTTCCTTTCCACGTTTCTTTTGCCTCACAGGTAATTACTCCTCTTGCAGAATTAACAGCCCTTTGTTTAGCGAGGTTAAAAAAAGCAAACTTCTGTTTCCCATGAATAGAATAGGTCCTCCTGTTCCTTAGTCATCCTAGTGTTTCTTCCCTATTTTTGTTGCAGTTAGTCATTCCTGAAGATGTGCAAATCTTCATACAATGTGCCACACAAAGCCTTACCTGAGTCATGTGCAGACATGGACACTTCCCTGCATGTCTTGAAAATGTCTCTCTTAATCCTAGGATCAGACTAGTTTTTCCATGGATTTATCACCACATATTCTTACATTCAGTTGGCATTTGCTTACAATTAATTAGCAGACCAGGGCTTTATTTTTCTCAGACATGCCAGACTGTTCACCATTATTAGCATGTAGATTCTTTTTATTAGTTTCCCTGTGTCTGATCTTGTATTTCTTTGTGATTGAATTTCATGCCACTTCTATCACACCAGCTTTCAAGGCTATCCCAGTTCTTCCTGAATGATGCCCTTGATCTTACTTCGAGCTTTCCAAAACTGAAATCCATAGGTTGTTCAGAAAGGAAGAAAATGTCTTAAGTGGAACAGATACCTATTCTAATCCTGGTACAAAAGATTTAGAAGGTATTTTTCTGGAAAAATTTCCAGCAACATGTTTCCATCTCCTTGTGCTATTTTAACATTTATTCTTACTTTCTATCTACTCCACTACCACTCGGATGCAAGGCATTTATCTTTCCACAGTCATTTTAGGGCTTATTAACAGAATTATATATTCATGCATAATTAGCTGGATTATAAGTCCGTATTAATTTACCCGTGGGTATTTTCACAAAGTCATGAAACTAGTAATTTTTCATGAATTGCAGTCTCTATACCTGTGAGGAAAAGGCCTGGCTTTCCCAAGGAATGGTCCAATCTGAAAGTCAAAGAGTGAATTATCAGCAGTGCAATTACCAAGCAACTTAAACTCTGTTGCTAGAGAAATCATAGGAGCATCATTTACATGAGATATTATAGTAACTTTAAACCCAAAACAAGTAAAAACACGAGACTAGCATGACTTTTTGCACAAACAGTTAGCAGTTTAGTTCTTTAGTTTTTTTTGTCCAAAATCAAACCATATTATTATTGTTATTTCCATGAGTACTAATATTTTCCTTCTTACACTTTCATGTTCTAACTAAGATATAGTTCTCATGTGTCATTTGTAATCTAATAACAAGGACTATACAAACAGAATGGCTTCTTAATAACATTTGCAATGATTCCTTGAAGCTCATGCAGGCAGATTTAATATCTATATATGTTGACACAGTAGATTCCATTCAAAAGGATTTTATTTTTTTTTTCAGTTTCATTTAAGGGCCAGAGGAGTTCAGTCTGGTGCTCCAGTCTATGGTGTTAATTTGTAAAGAGAAAAGCACTTTGTGCTGAAACAGAAGAGAATAGTTTTGTGGCAAAATATTTCATCTGTGATCCCCAAACTTGTAGAAAACATGCGCATGGAGGAATGTGGGAAGGGAAAAATTCCAGATAGGGAGGGAAGCACAAGTGGACCAGATTTCTCTCAATTGTGGAGAATCACAGAGAGGGCACAGGAAAATAAATATTTATATGAAATGTTTTGTTTTTTAAGAAGAGGGCAGAAAAGCTCACTTCACACTACAAACTTCACAGCACGCATCTTAATTTCTTTTCATTTCACTTTGAGGAGAAGGAGAGGAGGATAAAGAGTAATTGTAAACTTGGTCATAAAAAGGGTTAAAAATGACTCCAAGTTAAATCCTCTAGATATTGTGCTCCCTGTTGTGCTCGCAATTTTGGACAATTACTGTTCATTAAGTACACATCTCTCCTACAGCCAGCTGGCACCAGGGAAATAAAATATTTCATGAAGTAGACAGGGCCTACCTTCTTTGAAGTTCTTTTATCCGAACCATCATGTTGAGGTGTCCCTGTGAGTACTGTTCAATCACATCACGGACGTCGTACGGCTTCCGAGCTTGCTGCAAAGGAGCCATGTGTCAGGTTGAAAGGTAAGCATCATTTAAACCTGAGTTTTATTTCAGACAGGCCTTCTTTCTATTTTTATCTTCCAGAGGCTATTTACTTGATGTTTTGCAGCCATTGTTGCAATGAATAAAGAGCATGTGGGCATTGTATGAGTGCACATTTAGTGTGGAGATGGAGCCAAATTATCCCCAGTACTGTCATGTCTTCATGTTACTTCATACTGAGCAAAATATTAGAACATCCCAGTGCATTTAAAGAGCACAAACCCAAGATATATAATTTATCTAAGACTATTATGTGCTATATTTCTTGGCAATATTTCCAAAACTGTATGTTAACCATAATGTCAGAGGACTGAACCACAGAGGTCCAATTCATAACACTTGGACCCAGAATCAAATGCCTCTAAAGACTAAAGATGTCTGGTGACAGAAATATTATTGCTTAAGTAACTGAGAGGACAGATGCTTTGCATAAGTCTGTTGACTGCTGCATATAGATTTTGTTTGTGTGTCTTTGTCTTTAATGATACCTATGAGGTCAGAAAAAAAAGGTGCAATTCAAATAAATAAAAAATGCAAAAGAGCTAAAGAACCTGCCATCTGCCTAATTTTAATTCCATTCCAATGAGAATCCAGATGCTTCTTCCAAGCTCTGGTTTCTTCCTGTACCTACGAAGGCAGAATTTTGAAACAAGTCTAGCGAATTTGCCTAAAGTGATGTGATTATAAAAAATTCAGCATGGTTTTGCTTTATCAAGCAAAATTAACATGTTTGTGTGGTGGAAGAAACACAAATTATGTTCTTTTGATACCAGCATTTTCAGAGCCATGCCAAACCCTATGGGAAATGTGGGGCAAGATGTCTCCTTTTTTTGGCTCTGACTCAAGAAAAGAAGAAAAAAAAAAAAAAAAAGAAAGGTAAACTTCAAATCTAGTAATTGGAAATTACTGAAAACAGCTCATTAGTCATCTTGTTGTCTGTTTCTACTCTGTCCCAGCTTCAGCCAGAGCCATTAGCATGCACCACTGCACACATGCATTGAACTCCTACAGTATGTGCTGGAGTCATGCTTGGAAGGCAGCCACAGGATCCTAGAAATTTCAAATGGAAGCATGGAACTGGAATGGAAACAAATCCTGTGAAATGAATGAAGGAGCA
>NW_008590176.1:8402-63667 GCF_000691845.1 Merops nubicus
CGCTCTTCGTGATAAAACGCCTTCCTTGTGCTAAGCCACCAGCACTTACCTGTGTTATGACTTTCAAAAGAGCTCATGGCTTTGGCAGTCTGCGTGCCTGTTCCTGTGCATGTGTGAGGAGAGAGACTTTGCAGGGGAGGGAGGGTTCAGTTTGCACTTTATTGGATTTTCTTTTTTTTTTTTTTTCCTCCTTCCTCAGCCTCACATTTTGCAGACGCTGACACATCACTATTTCTGGCCAGAAAAGCAGCCTATTGTCTTCACCCAGAGAAACAGTGCCAGTATCACTCTTTAGATTGACTAGCAGGGGTGCTTTGAGAGCATTTTGGCTAAATCCTCTGTCCTTTCCTTTGGACACTCTCTATTTAAACACCACGCATGGCGCAGAGCCTAGATGTGTTGGGATTCTTCTCCACCTCCCTCCCCTCTCCCCCATGGGCTACTATGTGCATAATTAATTCTACTCATTCCCAATGATCTTTTTTTTTTCTCCCTCCAAAAAAATCCTCTGTCTTCCCTTTAACCAAATCATCAGCTCTGAATCCTGTAGTGCTGTACACTGCAGTCTGCCTGAGGCCTCGCTAAAGCACAGTAAAAATATCCTTCCAACTTTCACCAACTTTTTCTCTCCTCTTTTCTCATAAAGCTTTAGATCTGAGCATACTATGTCCTGCCAAACTTTGGCACACCCTATTGTCATGTTTTCATTAGGAAGTGCTAGTACAGTACAATGTAAGGCAGGAGGTAAGGGGCTTCCAGGGAAGTTTGGTAAATTCAGAATCTAAAGAACTTTTTTAACTTTCATTCTGTTTATAATCTTAAATCGTGGCCATTTGGGCTCTGCATTCTATAACCAGAGTGCTTAGAGCTCCTAAAGTAAAACTCAAAATAATACTACCTGGCTTTGAACTTCCAACCTCTAATTAGCATGGGAGTCCTATAAGTTATATTTCACAGCCCAAAGAAAGAAAGAAAGAAATGGAAGATAATTCCTTCTTCTTCCTCCCTGTCACTAACACCAACTCACAGAATCCTCTCCATAGACTGACCAAGTTCAGTTTATGAGGCTTGGCATGACTGCTACTGGCTGACAGCTCAAGAACATTAGGTCTCTAGTCATTTGAAAAATCATAATTTTTACCTTAACTCATTTATATATTGTTTTTATTTTACAGGAGCTGTTTAAAGATTTTGTTTTCATTTTGCAAAATGTTTCTCTTTCCGGTGTATTTACAATAAAATCCTGCTCTCCTGTTGTTTGCTGAGTCAACCAAAATTTCTCCTAGTCTTACCTAAGGTAAGGTCATCTGAAGATAGATTTCTGCACAAGCTTGCAAAATGTACATGCTATTCTGTCAGTCCTAATTCAGAGTCTTCTGAGTGCTCTGAGCTTTCAGACTTATATCCCTTGCAATTAAGTCCTCAGTTCTAATCAAACTTACTTGAAATTTAGGTTCTTGCTTTATCTTTTTAAAACCTCTTCAAAAAGTTAACTTCCATTAGATTCTCTTGAACAAAAATGCATGAACAGGAGCTTTGAAAATCAGGCCAGAAGTTAATTATTCATTTCCATGGAAAGAATCACCAGCACAGGGCTGATGAGAGTGATGATACCACAATCATAGTTTTTTTCCAATGGAGTACATTTAGTTTGAGCACTTTGTATCCTGATGGATAAATTTAACTTAAGACTTCATAAAGACAGCAAATTTCCAGAAGCCCCACAATTTTACAAAATATGTCCTTTCTATGATGTCCCATTCTGAGAAACAAATTTGGAAGTGTGTGCCAAAAATATGAAAGCAACTTTACACAGCACACTACTCATCAGTAAGGTCTATTGATCTGTCAGCCATACACAACGTGCAATTAGTTGAACATTCTCTAACCAGTCATTAGATGAGCAGTAGAGACAGTAACAGTATTTTAGCAGATGCTCCAACAGAGTCTTTTCTTCACTCCCAGTAGATGGGTGAGCAATTTATATATTGGTCAGTACAGTGAAACACACAAGCAAACAAAGCAAACTCCAGCAAAACAAATACACTAAAAAAGGGAAGTAAACTATATAACTATGCTGGCTCCACAAATTAAGGACTTTTTTTTGTTATTGTACAATACCCATGGATAGTTGATAGCTTTGCCCACACCATGAAAAAACCACATAGGGCAAGTATGAGGCTGAGAGGCTAAACAGAAACTTTGGCTTATTACATCTGCATGCACAAAGACAAGCTCACTCTCAGAGTGCTTTCAACGTCATATACTTAAGCTTATAAATTGTATTTCTAGTTAATGGTTCTGCTTACCTGAAATTTTCTTCTGGCTACAAAATACTGCATTCTCCTGATGACTTTTACAGCTGTTCGATGTGCTTCAGTTAATCTGCCAAGAAAGACAAATACAGACATATACCAGTGGGAGGAAAGAAAAAAAAAAAAGTAGGAAAAATATCTTAATGGAAGATGTTGACTCTAATTAGCAAAATCTACAAATATGTTTTATGTCTACAATGCAAAACAGTAGCATAAGACACTGTGTGTGCGTGTGTCTTTTGTTCTGTTGCTTTACTCTCTTGTATATTGTGGTTCTAAGTGTAAAAAACTGATAAGTGAGACAATGAAAGCAGGTGTACAAAGATAATATATGTGGAGGGGATTAGTCAGGATTACTGTCAATGCATACAACTGGCATCAGTTTGAAGAATGTGAAATGTTTTCAGAACCATGACTGCATTCCTTATTTTGCATTTATTGAGTGTTTGCCCATGAGCTCTATTGCACAGAAGTTAAGTCCTTTAAAAAGTACTTTGAATTCTCTGGGAAGGAAAGAAAAACTGAAGTATTGCATCTAAAATAAAAAAAAGAAATCAAAATTAACATAGCCTCTTGGCACACACGTGCCTGTGTGCACGCAGCTGTCTGTACTGCTACTCAAACACAGCACTGGACATATAATAACTTAGCAGTATCCCTTCACCCAGGAGATACTGGATTTGCAGAACATTAGTTGTGCCACTTGGCTAACAATTAATTACCACACCCTCTTATTCACAGTATATTTTGGAGGGGTAGAGAGGAAGAAGAGATATGGCAATTATAAGAAAAAATAATTTATTTAAGGACTGACTTCTTCCCCATGGGATTCTTCATTTATTCAGAATGAGTAAACTAAAGAAAATTTTCCTTCCAAAGAAGCTGCATTTTTTTAGGAAATCTATGTTCTATACAGACATCACCTTTGAGATGTGACAATAACCCTAGGAAAGCTTATCAGCAAGTTTAAGTCTCTCAAAAACACAATCTGCCACCTCTTCCCAGTGTATGTGACTGGGGAAAAGGAAGTATTCACTAGGCTGCCTACTCAGATCACACAGTTTAGAGATCAAGCCTTTTAAAAGTGGAAAGATTACAGTGTATTATTTGAAAGCAAAGTAAATAAAAGCTAACCAAACAGGCACTCTACTTAAGAAATAGCAACTTTTTTTTTCATTTTTATAATTTCTCTTTGATAAAATCAGTGCTTTTGATTGGGTGAGATGCTGCAGCTGCAGGAATGAGGATTTTAAATTAAACTTTCAGTACCTTTTTCTTACTTTTTCTATTTCAGGTCCCAGTTTAATATTAAATACATGCACAAATATGTGTGAAGCTCACGTCTATACTACAGATATCATCACATTCCAGGTATCTATGTATATTCATGCACGTATCTGTATGTATACATTCACACATGCAAGACCACAGAAGACAATGCAGGGTGAGCCATTCAAGCACTCTTGTTGTGTACCATCAACAGCATTGCTAAGTACAAATCTTTGCGTTTGTGTAAGCCCATCAAAGGAATTTCAGAAGTGTCACTGATGGACTACCAGTAGTTTAGCCTATAGGACCTTTATTATGGTGAAAGAAAAGCTCTCAGCTTGACACTCAGGGCCCCAGCTGAGCTCCTGTGGCTGGTGACTAGAATGGAGACAAAATTCTGCTTGTAAATGGCACATACTTGATAGAGAGATCTTTGTCTGTCAGCCTGTACAAGGAGCACATGAATTTTATAACCAGAAAAGAATCACAATTTAAAGTTTAGGGTTTAGCCTACCTCTTTTGTGTACCAGTTAAGATAAAAGCTTGAAATTATCCCCCAGCAATAAGTGATGTGAGACATTATATATATATACTTAAGAGTGCTGGTGTTTTTATTTTTTTAGCATAATCTATATGAGACCATTCATGCATTGTATAAACAGCCTCAAATAGATAAGCTGAAAGAAGTCAGAGATGAAAACAAAGCAAGGCAGTGATTTCCTCCTAATTCCCCTCCTTCAGCAGAAATCAGCGCTACAGAACATTTTCCAATGTCTTATCAAGTTTAAGTGTCCAAAAGCATGAGGCTGTCTCCTGGAAACCTGAGGCACAGTTGAATAGGCCTCCTTTCCAGAGAGAAGACATTTATTTGTGAAATACAGGAAAGACAATCACTCGACTATAATTCAAAAGCACTTGATATTGGCCTGTTCCAACTGGCAAAATTCACAGCGATCTCATTAGGAGCCAGGTTTGAAAAAGGAGTAAGTTACTGTTCAGATTTGGTGGTCACTAGTATCAAACTGAGAGACAGAAAAGCATGAAAAATGGCTTTAATGCAAAAAAAGACAGCACAAAAAGGAGTAAGTTACTGTTCAGATTTGGTGGTCACTAGTATCAAACTGAGAGACAGAAAAGCATGAAAAATGGCTTTAATGCAAAAAAAGACAGCACAAAAAGGTGTAAGTTCATAGACTGAGATATGTGGATGTGTTACCTTAATTGCCTCAACAAACCCATAAGGAGCATGGCAGCTCTAGATGGCAGGGAGCAGCTCCAGAGGAGTTAAACTCCTTGCTCTGTAGAGAAAGCAGTGCTGTCCTCCTGATGGGGGGGTTGTGGCAGTGTGGTTGACTGTAATCCTAAATATTTTTGGAGATTTGAGCTGATTTTCATAGTTTCCTAGCACTGATGTCCAGATAATACAATAATGGATAATTACAGCTATTCCTTGCCAGGTTATGGTTATGTCTGTATTTAGCCCAATACATTTATCCTGTTAAGCTTTATATTTTAGCCCAAAATCTTGGATTAGGCAAAAAACCCTTTCAGCCTTGAAAGTGTCAGTATGTTACATGCCAGAAGCATGCAAGAGAAGAGAAAGAATAAAAGTCCAGAGATGCTTCAGGTCGTGCTTTAGTAATCCTCAATAGAAACACAACACTGCTTGCAGTGAATTTCCTAGGTATTTTGAGATATGCAACTCATGAAACAAAAACGTGTGGAGGTTGTGGTGGACACCATACTTGCACACTCTTTTGATGTGGCATTTTTTACTGACAGAAGACAGAAACGGACAGATCTTCACAGGTATTATGGCACCTAACTCCCACAAAGGTGAAGATTTAACTACTTTTACAGCTCCAGCTCCCAAATAAATTCACTAGGATCTGAGCACTTGCTCTAAGTAGGAATGGGTGGCTGGGTGACCACACCTCCATCCCAATGAAAGCACCCAAGCTCTCCTGTCTCTGTGCAGCAGAGGGCAGTGGCACACACACACTAGAAGACGTTTTCCCAATTTTGTAAAACTATAAGAGCTTTACTCATAAATCCAAGCATAAACACTAGGTCTTATAAGGATGGGGTCCATGGTGGCATGGGGTGTTATTATTGTGTGGGTTGTTTTTTGTGTATGTTTTGCTCAAAGTAACATGATTAGAGTGCTATTGACAGGCAATGGCATAGTTTTGAATCTTTTAACCTAAAAAACAGATAAGAAGGTTTTGTTAAAACCTCCCCCCAAAGGACTGTAAAGGAGAACAAAATTACATCTGAACAGAAGCGCTCAGGGTTTTGGGAAGTTATGAGCACATAATAATAATAACGGAATCTTGTAACTTCTATAACTATAATGATGCCCTGAAATGTCTACTGAAATACTCAGATCCATGACTGCTACTGATATAACCTGTGTGTCATCAAGTAGGACCCAAGCCTTGGACCTGTTTGCAAACCAGCTCCATTCCCTTACCTCGCTGTGAACCGAACTGTGAAGCTCAGCAGGATGCTCAATTTTAACAGCAGTCCAACCTACCCTCAACGACAACAAATTCCCCCTAGTTTGGCCTAGGGACTCCTTGGCTGCCCTGTCTGGGTGATAAGGGAGGGAAAAGGAGGGACAGGCAGAGGGCCTGGAACACAAAAGTTACCTAGCAGTTGTCACCCCCCTGGGTCGGATGTTGAGTAATTCTTTGGCGACTGTTCCAGAGGGTGAGGGGGAAATGAGGGGGAAAGGGGCCCCTCTTTGCTGGCTGGCTCGACCTTCCCCCTGCAGGTTCTGAGCCTGCTGCAGGGCCGGCTGCCTGCCAAGGAGCCACTGCGGCCCCGGGCCTTGTCCTCCGCTCGGGGCTCAGAAAGCACCGTGAAAAGTCACTGCTTTTAGCTCAAAACACTTGGATGCATTTAAGACTTTTTTTAACTACAGAAAAGTGGTAGTCGAAGCCAAAGGAGCCGAACATTTTCAGTTGAAAAATAATTGAACCAGGGGAGGAAAGAGGCACAATTGAAAAGCAACTCTGAAAACTATCTATAGGGTTTTCTTTTTTCTTTCTTTTCTTTTTATGTACCACTCTGTTGAAGGCTTGTGTTGGCCAGTTCATAGCTACTCTTTTTCTCCTTCTTTTGTATGGAGTCTGATAATTTTCAGCTTAATGTGCTCTGGAACAGCCAGGAAATATTTTAAGCAAAAAAAAAAATTAAGACATAGAAACAGCCCCTAAATGCAGGCGAAGTTACAACTATTCTGGGCCTTGATGAGGTACAGCTCAAGTCTCCAAACAAGCCTGTTATCAGTGTGATGCACCTTTCAGTCATTTTTTAGTCATTAGAGTTGACTGTAGTGTAGGGACAAGGGGAAGGATTTTATCCAGGCTGTGCCCCAGGATGGCTGCAGATAGTGGAACGTGCATTCCAGGCTGGTTTTCCTGCCGTTTATTCAGGTGCTGTGAATTAGAAGAGTTATTCAGTGTAACATAACTGCTTTGATCATGAACTACGGAAAATAAAGGCTGCTTCACGGGATCAATTATAGCTCTCTGTCCCAATTTACAAAACTGGTTTGAGGATACACGCTTACAGTATTTGGATTACTGCTAAGCTTTATTCGTTTGTTACATTTTGATTGCTTAGCAGGAAAACACATATAAAGTTCACACTAACTCTATTTCATTGCCGATCATTGGATAATGTAACTCCTGCCCAGAGGAACATACAGCATCATCTGCTCTGGAGCTGTTCACATGACACGAGTTTCTAAGCCAGCACAAGCAGTGACTAGGTCAGTGATGGCAACTACTCTATTTTATTGCCGATCATTGGATAATGTTGTAACTCCTGCCCAGAGGAACATACAACATCATCTGCTCTGGAGCTGTTCACATGACATGAGTTTCTAAGCCAGCACAAGCAGTGACTAGGTCAGTGATGGCAACTGAAACGTAAAGAAGTTATCTGAGAAGCTCAGCCCTCCAGCTGCCTGTTTTCTCATCATGTTTGATTAAGAATATGAATTTCTCAACTCTGTTTCTGGGAAAGAACTTTAGTTCTCATAACTTTAATTTTTTCTCGTGTACAATTATCTCAAATGTGTTGATATTTTATTAGGTACAGTATAATGCAAGCCATATTTGCACTGAAAACATTAGCAGAATCAATACAAAATATGAAATTCTGGCATCACAGGGCACCTTTCTGTGTGCAGATGCATATAAAGATGCATATAACACAGGCCTCTCACTTTCAGAGATGAGATTTTTCATTCAGATGTAGATTCCCACTGTTACTAAAGGGCCATATTTAGCACTTACAAGTTGTGTGTGCTGAAGAAGATGGGTGGGAAAACAGAAATCATAAAGGACGTAAAATGAGTTTATTACAGACAGATCTAGCAGTTAATCCATATGCAGTCACACACACTATGTGGACCTTCTACTGATGGAGACAAGTGGTAGAGAGAGATGGTTCTCATCACAGAAACTGTAAAGAAAAGAAGCTTATATAATGTTTTTAAATACTGATGGGAGTTACAGGGTCCAAATGGGGAAAAAAAAACAAACCAAAACAAAACCAAACTTCCTACCAAAAATGAAAACAAAATTAGTATTGCCTTCAGCTAAGCAAAGCCAGACAAAATACCTTGAGACTTTTAAACTCCTAGAGTTAAGAGAAGTTTTCAACTTGAATCTGACATGGAAACACCTGGAAATGTCAGGCGATGATTCTGGTTCCAGAGCTCACCCCAAGCCAGGAGCAGCAGAGAAGTACAACACAAATATAACAGGTTTCCAGTCTCGTAATGTTCCATCAAAACCTTGTGAAGAGCAGATACATCTGCAGAATTTCCACCACTTACATGATGGAAATTTTGTAAGATGCCATTTACACTGAAACCTGAGAGAACGTTTCAGAAAATATTGGCACAACTTTCTTCCTAAACACAATCCCACCTTAAGCCTACCTCATCTCTATTCTAACCATATCCTTATCTGAACCTTTTATTTTCAAGCTTATGCTTTGGCTCAAAACTATAAGTAAATTAGGATTGGCTCCTCTCAAAACAGAGCAGCCTGGAGGCCTATTTGGCTTAACCAAGCTCTGCTGACAGCCTCAATTTATGAAGGAATGCTGCAGATTCTGCAAACCCCTTCTCAGCAGGTACAGTCCCAGGCAAGGCAGGAAACAGTACAGAAGTGACATGTTTGTGAGAGGCTGCATTCTGCCATCTGTTTATTTTGCTGAAGATTCTGTGGCATTTGCTCTCCCCATCCATCAATCACCATATACACTGTTGCCTCTCTGAATTCATTCCAGAATCCAGTCGCCTCTGCTTCTACTTGCCTCCCTAACCTGGCTTTCCCTGAAGGGAACAAGAATGAAAGCAAATTTTCTAGAGCAGTATTTCTTGGGATTGGGGCAGGGAAGACAGTGCAGGGACAGAACAGCTCTGTGGAGAAACTGTTAGAAGAGGAAGAATGAGCACATCATTTATAGGGAGCAACTGGCAGGACAATATACTGCAGAGGAAAAAACACTGGAAAAAGAGGCAGTGTAGGGTGTTTTCCTCATGTTGTCCATGAACAGAATGAAAACAGTAGAAAGCTCCTGGAAATAATCAGAGGTAGATGTAACCTGCTCACTGAGTGTGATTTAATGAGGAAGAAAACCCCTTGAACTTTGAGTTGTTTTCCTTGACCATAGACAGTTTGAGTTTTCAGTTACAAGTTCATTCTGTAATATTACAAAGTGGGTTTATTGAGAAAGTGGGAGAAAAGCTCTGTGTTAGTCCCTTGCTAATTAAAATGCATAATTAAAATGAGTAATTAAGCTTACTACAGAATGCTCTTGTGTCTGGGAGCCCAACTGCCCTTGAACAACAATTCATCTGCTGAACTGTCTCTGAGAACTAAAGTAACCACTGGATATTTTGGTTATATCTTTCCTCTATGTTTTGTTGGCAGCAAAAGAAAAGTGCCTGGTCTCTTTTCTGTCATTTTATTTCTTCCATTCTTCCTGCAGTTGTCAGAACAAGCAAGATGATGTCATAGGGATGTCTTTTCAGTGTGGAAATAAAAACACAGAAAGATTTTCTTTTTTCTTCTGAGGGAAGAGCTTCTAGAAATTGCCACAATAACTTCCTGTATTAGAGCTGTACCACGACTGCTTCTGGTCCCAGGATAGGTGAAATGCTCTTGTCTCCACACCCACTCTCATTTGTTTAAAAAACAGATGCTACCCACAGCCACCCTCTTGGGAGGTGGACAAACATTGACAATGACATGTTTTTACCCCAAATATTACAACAGTTCTGATTTTAGCAGATAGAGCTATTTTTTCACTTCTCCCTAGGACTTGGTCTTCACCAATTTGCCTTTTAAAAAATGCCAACAGAGCAGAGTGGCTAGCTAGTAAAAGGCCCACAGAGACAGCCATTTCCAAGCCCAAACAAGCTCCCAGAAGAGGAGATGCCTTTCCAGAATCCAAAGAGCCTTCACAGCAGTGCTGGGAGAACGAGAACGGTTCAGCCTCATTCGGTGGGCTCTGGTTTGCTCACTTTAAAAAATAATTAATGAACTTTAAGACTTCATTTTCCTCTTCACTGTATTCAGCATTTATGGGAACAACGTGGTGTTGTTAATATACACCAATGACTGAGCACTGTATTTATGCCTCAATGATTTTCTGTCATGAGAATATAATGCCTGGCAAAGACTGATTCTCTGAAATACCAGTTTGTTTGGGGTCATTAATCTTAATTCCTATCTTGCCTGAATAGGAACTGGATAACAGTCAAGTCAGGGAATAGTTATAAGAATTAAAGTCACAACGGCTTTTGGGCTGCCCAGGGCTTTACATTTCTTTTAAAAAATAAGTAATTAATTAATCTGCACCAAGCGCTAGAGAGAGACTCTGTGGAATTGAGCAAAATGCTTCTTGTGGTTTTAAAAAACAAAAACCAGTGGCTTTTGGCAAGCTCTTTCTTTAGTAGCTCCTGTGATTTAGTAGTTACAGCAGGGGCTATGGAAACACAACTCCTGGGTTCTCGAGCTGATTGATTTAACTGGCCTCTGTCTCTCAGTGTGATCTCGTGCAAGTTCTTTTACCTGGCTATGCTCTAGTCTGTATGTCTATAAAGCAAGTGTAAAACCTAACTCTAGAGATGCCATGAGGTTTATTTCATTAAGGACTTTAAGGCAATTAGTGACCCCAAATGAAGACCTTTTGTTGTTACAGAACAACTCAGCAGAAAAAAAGTCGTTGACAATCAATTTTTCCCTTAATGATAATAAAGGAAAAAGGGAGATTGATCTGCAGGCGTGGGGTAACCTGCCATGTCACTGCACCCTAAGCAGAAGCTGTTCTCTCAAGCACTCTCCCCTCTCCACCTTCACAGCCTCTGCTCCTCCTCTCCTCAGCACCTGAGCAATCTGTTTGGGAATCAGCTGCCCGTTCACCAGATAGTCAGCAATCCAAGACATCCACAGCATCCAAACGGGACCATTAGATCCTGAACGTGACCTGCTCAGCAGTGCACGGGATTGCATTTCACACAGCTGCCCTTGCCCTGAGCCAAAAACCTTCTGTGGGACTAAAGTAACTTTCCAGAAAGGCATCTGGCCTTGATATAAAGACCTTTATATACTGTTAAAATGTGCCTTATTTTTTATTTAAATTTGTCAGTGTTCAGCTTCTAGGCTCCTCTCTCCAACTGGAGGAGCAGCAATTTTAGCCTTTTCCAGCCCTGTCTTTCTCCCAGGGACTTTCAGCAGTGCCAGATACACTGCCTCTGGCCTGGCAGGGAGACCAGGCTCTGGTGTAGGGAAAAGTACTGTCCTCTGGGGTGTTGCATGGAGAAACTGAAATCCTGAAACATTTTAATCATTATTCTGCCTCTAGTTTAACTCACACTATCAGTAATTATAGAGATTTATAATGGAAATGCTTGAACTGGCAGGAATGGAGAATGAATGGGATTTATGCCTCTAGTTTAACTCATACTATCAGTAATTTATAATGGAAATGCTTAAACTGGCAGGAATGGAGAATGAATGGGAAGATCGGTGTGTGGAAGCATCAGGAAGGGAAAAACAGCACAAAAAGCTGTGTGAGGAGGGTAGATGCTTGTGGGACCTATACCATCAACATCACAGTACATTTATGAGCAGCTTTTGAAGACACCCTGTTCAGGAACACAAAGGAACAGGTACAATAAGCAACTGCCTCTGCCTAGACTGGAAAAGGACTCTAGCCACTAAAAGGTGATGAGTGGAAAATACAGAACAGGGCTGGAGTCTTAAGGCACGCTAGTAAGAAGACAGAGCACAGAGAATAAATCCTAATGATTCCCAGAGGTGAGAGAGCAAAGAGAGGTAAAAGAGCCTGACCACTCTCAGCTCCCAAAGGCAAAGAGCTTCAGTGGCACCTGGTTGCCCTCCTGAGGAGATCCCAGCAGACACGATGGAGACTCAACAGAGCATCACTTGGCCCTCCGCACAACTTCAAGAAATCCTGAGCAGCCCACCTGGATATGTGCAACTGGGTTACAGGCATGGTGGGCAAACTGCTTGGGGACACACATCCTTGTGGTGAATCACTGAAACTGGCCATTTCAAAACCAAATCACCCTGCCCTCCCCTGATGTCTTGTAGCAAGTTATGGCACACAAAAACTAGTTTATACCAGCAGAAAAGATTCTCAAAAGCTAGCCCTAAAACTGACTGACGGTCTGAGCACATTCAAATTTGTCTTTCAAAGCTCCTGTCAAAAACAGTTATATTCTCACAACGGCTTTGTGAACTCCCTCCATCCAGTCATAGCCCACTTTTGAGCTCCAATACCAATTTGTACAAACCCATGTGTCAAGAAAGAAGATTGCTTTGCCACTAGAGGAACTGGCAGTTCAAAACCAGACAAAAACGCTCTTCTTCTTAAAATAAATTTAATGTCCATAAACTATTTTGCAGACAACAGTGATCATACCACAGAACCTCACAGGGAACACTGTGTGGCAACAGACAATCTTTTTCCCCCCTGTATTTCATGTAAGAACATGCATAAAAGTCTTATAGGCATCACCTACCTAACACTGAAATTACACAGTGCTTCTCAATAGTATTACTAGAGAAATAAGTATCTTGCTAAAAGTTGCAGGCATCACTTGACCCATGTGCCAAGAAAGAAGATTGCTTTGCCACCAGAGGAACTAGCAGTTCAAAACCAGACAAAAATGTTCTTCTTCTCAAAAAAAAATTTAATGTCCATAAACTATTTTGCAGACAACAGTGATCATACCACAGAACCTCACAGGGAACATTGTGTGGCAACAGACAATCTTTTTCCCCCCTGTATTTCATGTAAGAACATGCATAAAAGTCTTATAGGCATCACCTACCTAACACTGAAATTACACAGTGCTTCTCAATAGTATTACTAGAGAAATAAGTATCTTGCTAAAAGTTGCAGGCATCACTTGTGCACAACTCTCACTGAAACCAGAAGTTTTGCTGAGCTGCTTATTTCAAGAGATTTCACTTATTCCTTGAGAAACTACTTTTTGTTCAAAGACTGGGTATTTTTTTCTTTATCTTCAGGAAAAGATGTGATTTCTTGGTGTATTTTTTTCTGGCAGACCTTTAGTTCTGCCAGTAGATGAACAGAAAGAAAGTGTTCATATACCAATTGCTTGTGACTTATTATTAAAGAACAGGAAAAATTCTTTTTTCAAAGTAATGAGGAAATCTGTGTCTTCATGCTCCAGGGAATTCTGATTTTCCTGCCTTTGTTTCCATCCTAACTCACAGGAAAAATATTTTTAAAGTCATTATAAAAGAAAATATTCTAAAAGCATTTGAGCATGGAATGTTACTATGTTCAATTTTGTCCCATTTTAATACACATTTGTCTCTGAAAAGGAAATATTTTGTCCTCTTATAAAATGAATGTATTTTATCTGGTTTATGCCCTTTCTCCTCTCAGTAACTGGGAGTCTACCCTGAAGACATGTACTCTACACTGCATCATCTGGTACAGACTGAAGACCATATGCCTGGTTTACAGGACATTATTAAAGAATGGTACATCCATGCTATGAATCCTATGACACCACAACTGGTGGGCAGATTCAATTCAAATATTGGTATGGACTCAACTTTGAGTTTAGTTTTTCACTAACCACAGTGTTCTGAGTGGTGCCTGCACCAAATGAATTTTAAGCCTTTCTGTTATAAAATCAGATTATTAAAAATCCCTCTCCCCCTCAAACTTTTTAAAATTTTAAAGAATTTTTTCCTCTTGAAATGCCATCAGATCTGTGTTCACTGAAAGTTATTAGCAAATGAATGTCTGCTAAAAGCAAAAGATACCCATATAGTATTAAGTACATCTGAAGTGATCACACTAACATTCATATCAGTCCTTCAAAGTCTCAGCCTTTTGAGATTTATTTTTTTTTTAATGGGCCTTGAGAATGCCAATACTGCAACCAGAAGTGTTCCCATCTAATGCCATTTAGGCTAACCACCTTAATCACCGTAATTAGAACACTTAATGTGAGCAATTAATTATGTCAGCAACAGTGAAGCTTGTTTTTAAGATCTAGATACAAAAATATGTTCAAACAGACATTTCCCTCCCCCCCCTCCAATAAAGGGATTTTTATATGATTCAACACATTTCCACTGACCCCTGACAATAATTTGAGAGCTCCACATGAAAGTTCTGTGTAAGAATGAAACAAAAAACTGGGAACACCCCTATTAAGACTCCCACTGAAGTGGCATAGACTTTTTTTTTATCCAAAGAATAGACAGATAGGTGTTACCTCAAATTAGCTCTCCCTTGTCCTTGAGCAATTGGCTTTGTTCTGAATCTGAAGGAACTTGCTGCTGAGATGAGGCAGTGGCTCAAGTATTCATAGAATCATAGAATCCTTTTGGTTGGAAGGGACCTTCAAGATCATCAAGTCCAACCATTGAGCCATTAGGGCTCTAAAGTCCTCTGCTAAACCAGATCAGAATCTGTCAGGGTTGGAAGGGACCACAAGGATCACCAAGTTCATGTACTCAAGCCCTAAATTTCTGTGCTCAAAAATCTGAAATATGTCATGACCATCTATCCATTTGAAGCTGGAATAGCATGTTTCTTCTCTTCCAATATGCTTCTGTTATACAGAAGTTCCCCAGTATCCTCCTATCCTCTAAAAAGTCCTCACAATGTTGAACTCTATTGGATAATGAATTACAGGGTTGGTCTTCTAACAGTTCATAAACCTCTAACTTCAAGCCCGTTCCCAAGGAGTCTGAGACAATTTCTCTTTTTGCTTGGAAATTATGCAAAAAGAAATTATGCAAAATCTGAGGTCTGGCATGGGTTCAAAGCAAAACCACCTGAAACACTGCAATTCAAAGTGAATTTACTTTGATAATTTCAGTTTGCCCAAACCTGAAACTCAAAGCAAACCTCAGGGCAGAAGTGTAAACCAGAACAGATAGAAATCAATAAATGTTTACACAACACTCCATGAATCAAAGGAGCTTGACTTCACCTGACATGAAGCAGAGGCTGACAAACCAGGCATCAGACAGGAACATTTTTTGAACACAATCTACTTCATTCCCATTATACAACAGTGTCTCTCCTATTACCAGCCTTCTCAACCATGAAGCCTTATTAATCTTGAGTTCTAAGCTCCTCTCCCCATCTTAAAATTCATATTATCACCACTTCAATCTTTTGCTTTATCAAATTTTCAAGCCTCATGCTGTGAGAACTATAGAGAAAAAAAAGTCATTTTATACTATCCAAAAACATCTTTATTTTTTTCTCAGTAGAACAATCTAACAAGCCAGTGAGCCAGTTGAGTCTGAGTGACAGCTGATAATTTCTCTGAATTATATGGTGTCACAAATGATAATCAACTTAACCTGATACTATCTCTTATCTGAAGCAAAATACCTTTCTTCAGGGGAACAGAACCAAGCAAATAGTTCATAAATACCAGGGTTGGTATTCTTCTTCTTTTTCTTTTTTATAACAGGACAATTTGATGAACAGTTTCAAGCCCAGAGTTTTTAAAACAGCTCCTTCTCTGCTACAGGCAGAAGTTGTGTCTGCCCAGCACCCTGGGGGAAATATTCAATTAGATCCACAGCACCACCAAGTCCACTCCAGTCCTGGCTACCAAAACTGACCATGTGCACATCAATACCATACACTCCTCAGGTCTCCTAACTTGTTTAGACTGTGCAAGATTAATGGAAAATAAGACAATAACATCGTCACTTATACATATTTGTCCGTTAGGACATGTCTGTGCTACATCTACTATTAGTTCCTCTGCTTTCTTACTCTAAAATCATGAGAGAATGAACAATTCTCTGTTCAGGACATCTATTAGAATTATGTATTTTCAATGCTTCACGAATTTAATGAAATAACATGTGTGAGTACACAATTATTTGCAAATTCAGAATGTAAGGAACTGGGATATAGAAGAAAAAAATATTTACAGAACTGTGAAGAAATTATTTTTATCTAAGAAACCAGTACATAAAATACCTATCCACCTAGGATTTGTTTAATATCCTTCTTTAGATCTTACACCTTCCTTTTTCTCCTACTTCTTCCTTCCTTAGGGGGAAAAGAGCCCTGGCACCTGAGGCTCTGCCATTCTCCCCTCGGCTAGGCTTGCCCTGCTTTGTATGGAATAACTAAACATCACCTAGCCAAAGGACAAAAGCAACTCTCCAGCTTCATGGTTAAGTCATTCACTGGCTGATGGGAGAGGGCTGTTGAGTCCCTGTCTCCATGGGTGTTTTCTTTCTGAGTGGAAGAGTGTGAATGGAGCACTGGGTCTCTGCCTCCAAATCCAGAATATTCTGTGATCTCATGGCAGGGTATGCTTCCAGGGAACAACACGCTCAGATCCCTTCAAACTGAGGAAAGATTTGAACCTGTCTCTCACAATGTGGGTCCATCATGATATTAAATGTCAGGACACCTTCATTTCTAGGAGCTTCATCACCCTAATTCTCTGCTATATTTGCATGTCAGCATGAGAAAAAGGTTTCTTTTTGAGTCAAAGAACTTAATCCAACAGGAAACACACTTTTAGTTTTGTGGAAAAAAATATTCACCTTCTTTCAAACCAAACAGTATTTTTTTCAAATACTTGGATTGGAAGCTGCAATAGAAAAAAATAAAATTGATTTTCATCTGAGCTTTGGTGGACATACAAAGTCAATGTGTATCACCCAACTCAGTTTCTCCTAAGCAAATGCGAATTAACTATTAATCTAAATTATGTGATAAATCATCTGTGACAGTCTTTAAATCAAGCCTGCAGCATCCTGTTGAAGACTGTGCTCCTGGCTGACCACAGTGCAACTCCAATCTATGTTATGTGAGGATCTAAAACAGTCTAAAAAAATCAACTGCATCCAAGCATTGAGCTTATGAATGCACTTTAGAGACACCTCCTTCTGGCTCTGAGACTCTGAAGGAAAAAAAGTCTGCCTGACATGACAGAAATGTTCAGAAATGGAAGTTTTCTGAAAGCTACAGTGCAGATGTTATATCTGTCCAAAGCAACTCCCATCGACTTGTGTTTCTGTATGAGGCATGCTAGGGACAGAGATATTACAGCCCATGGAGACTCTTGAAGACTCTTTTTGCATTACTGAGATAGTAAAAATGCACAGGAAGCTTTAAAAACTAAAGTATCTCTGCATATTGTTTTTTAATTATCTCAGGTCACATTGTGGAACTGCACTTTTTCATTCCTGGAAGCCACAGCATTAAGCCCTGAAAGTGTTAACACACCTACACACCTCTGCTACCCCTTCAAAAACAGTCTTTTAATGGAACTTTCTAGAGAAGGAGGAACTAGCTAACTTTCAAAATGCCTGAATTTTGAAATTCTGAAAATTAAAACATCAAATGAATGAAATTTGATGAATGAATGAATTGAAACACCAAATGAAAATGAACATCTGAAAATGATGAGAAGTACTTACACAGGCTAAGATCTGATCAGAATTAATGAAAGGTTTGATTCTGCAGCCCCACATCTAAACAATTCTGAACGTAAGTTATTTAACTCAACTACATGGACTGCAGACAGGTATCAAGCTAGGTTCAAAATAAAGGTTTTCAAAATGGTACTCTAATTAAGCAATTAAAAATGGTGTTGAGGGAATGTTCTTCCATTATTTATCCACGAATTACAGCTGTTTGGTAACTTTCAGAAAACAAATAAATATGCAATAAAGGATATATACAGTATTAGATTGTGAGCATAAAGATAGAAAAATATAAACCTGATTTATAAGCTCAAAATAATCTCAACAGTGATTTAGCTACAGTTTTAATAGCATGAAAATGACTAATTTAAGGTCAAGAGTAATTTAGTTTTGACTGACTTGGCAATCCTTTGTTCTCTGGGTCATGTAAGTGTTGAGTAAATTATAAACCTGTAATTCTATCCTGAGGTCAAGGGACTTCAGAACTGATTTGATATATTAGTCTCCTGGAAAGTTCTTCCAAGGCCAGTACCCCCTAAACTGTGTTTATGAGTTGACTGCATTAATAACTAATAGAGTCATATAATATTAGCAGAGGTGAAATTAACCCTTTCAAAGAAGAATATGGTCAGATGTAGGATTTTTAAATGAGGGACAGAGAAATCAGACATATCTGTGAGAAGCCAAATTTCTACAGAGTATTGAAAAAGCAACAGGAATGTAAAAAGATGTTGATTTCTGACTTCAGGAACAAAATCAGATTGCATCATGAACGTTATTTGGGATAATGCTGGGTTTGTGAAGCAAAACCCTATTACCTTATCTTATATGAGGGGAACATAAACAAACCAGCAACTACTTTGACAGAAAGACTATGTAAGAAAAATAGACTCTGTAAGAAAAATAAATACATTTTAAAAAATCAGCAGCTGCTCATTTAATGCAGGATTTGCTCTGTCCCCTAACATTTGCCACTGAAAAACTGAGATGGGAGGTACACTGCAATGCTTTTTATGCAAGATTTAAGTGTGCATCATAGCAGCACCCACTAATTTTGAACTTTTTAGTGTTTCCAAATGAAAGTCATCACACTACTAAAAAAAAGTACACTGTAAAGCCCAGGCACACAGCCTGGACTATTCTTTCGTCACCAGGCAAACATTAAAGTTAATGGCCCTCAAAGTGTTTAGGGTTATTTCTTTTGCCCAACGTCACAGACCTGAACTCATTAGTGGGAGGTATATTCAGATTAGCCTGTTCACTTCTGAAACTCAACAGTAATCATAATCTGAAATCTTGAAATCATTAGGAATGACCTCGTGTTACACCTGAGCAGTCCTGTGAAAAATTACAGGTAGGCTCCCCTCACCTCCTAAGCTGTAGATTTTATGTGAATATTAATATCCCCTGGTATTTATGAAGTACCAGGAGATGTGCTGAACAGTCCTTGGCTATCTGCTCCTAAATTCCTAGCAAGAACATTAAATTCACCTTATGCTTTTACATTTACAGTAATTCCTGTATAAAAATCCAACACTTGGTTAGATTAATGATCAAAAACCATACACTGAGGTTGAAGAAATATCAGCATCAGAATTAAAACTGCAACATCTCACTGCAATGGATGACAGCATTTGACCTGGAACCAATTTGCAAAAATGGAATCATAGCTGCTTGCTTCATAGCTGCATAACACAAGACAGGAGCATACCTAAAAACCACTGAATGCCCCAGGATACATTAGAGTCACCTTTCTCTTGCAACTTCAGGGGACCTTTGAACTGATTTTTAATGGACATTAAATATACAAGCCAAAATTCAGGTGAGTGCTTCATGATCAGCTTGTGTCAAACTTCAGCCATGCCTCCTGAGGGGAAGGAGTCTTACCCCCTGTGTGGTCAGAGGATCTCACTGCCTGCTTGCACCAGGGACCTTGTGGCTGCATCCTGAGTGTATGGTGAGGCCGTGGGCTTGAAGGGGAGGGAAAAAGAGCATTTTCTGTTGAATAAGTGTCCTGAGCAAAATCACCTTTGCAGGGCAGGTGACAGCAGTTGATGGTGTGGGACAGAGAAAGGGAGGAGGAAGAGGTGGTTTGCAGTAGCTCAAACACAGACCAGTTCAAGTTGTCAAGACATGTACCTGCTGTGCTAGTGCTCAGGCTTCACCTGCCATGTTGGGTGACAAAAGTTTTTTTTCTGTCAAAATGTGCATTTCCAGACTGGGTAACTAAACAAAAAGAATGCTAGCACATAGCAAAACTCTCCTAACTGACTAGCCTAAATCAGCACCACTTTATGAATGCAATCAATGGTTCAGGGCCTTGAGGACACTAAGAGACCCTAGTGGCCCTGACCAGCCCCACCTGGGCCCCCCTTCTTCCCTGACCATGGGCTCTGGAGCCCCATTTCAGCTAGAGCTATAGGTGCATGTCTCTGATCTTGTCTCCTGGATAGACCTTGGATCTCCATCATAGCCTTGTCCTCAGCCTGACCCCGTTTCCTTTGGGTCCTGGACCTGGCTCTTCCCTTGTCTATGGCTGTCAATAGATGCATCATTTAGCCCACAGATCTGCCCACTGCTTGGACCCTGAGGGTCTACACTGCTGGAGCATTGGTCCCCAGCTTTGTCACACCCTCCCTCAGGGAGCAGCCAGACCTTGCTGCTCTGTGACACACTACACCAGTGCAACCTGGTTTGAGAGTCAAGTGTTGTCTTGTAACTGCAGCTGGCAGGGAAGGAGGGCAGGTTACAGTGAGAACAGCCTGCATGGATCTGGGAACCAAGAGACTTGAATTTGCTGTCTGTAAGCTTATTTATCCAAGTATTATAGACATGTAAATGTAAGGAAGGACTCACCTTGGGCTGAACTCAAGGCTGCTGGCAAGTTTCTACCTGAGGGTCAGAGGTACTTGAACTCGGGTTTAGGTGTTAACAACATCAGCAGGGGATGGGCAGAGGCTTGAACCAAGGACTCAGAGCTGGGTTTAACTTTGCGTGGAAAATCTCCCCTCAGATACCCACTGAGTAGCAACCTATGACTATTCAATGTGAAATGGAATAGGTTTGAATGGATTATGTGTGGGACAGAATATTTAGCAGTTAAAGTAAAAGACTATTCCTTGTAACACACAGAGTTCCTGCAGCTGTAGTCACTGTGATGTTATCTAATGCCCATTAAAAGCATCTCCTTAGTCCTGTATCTGTGCTTCTTGATTTATCACTACTACAAAATAAAATTTCTGTTTGCAAACATTTATAATTTTAAATAAAAGCTATTTTTCTTGGAGGTACTGAAACAAATTCCTCACTTCTGCCATTTTAGATACTACATACTGTATGAAGAGTATATGCTGTATTGTATATTTTCTATAAAAACATTACATTTTTAACTTCCCTGGGACTATGTACATAAATATTTGCACATGAAATTATATGATAGCTTTGAAATTTATGCCATACATTTCTGTTAATGTTCTAAAAATATTTGTCCAAGCAAATGAAATTGCAATAAAATATTTTACTGCAGATCAGTCAAAGGTTCTCACAACTTTATCTTCCTAAAAACCAATATTTAAAGCTATAAACCAGAGTTCCATTTCAGATATCTAAAAGAAATGTAACCAGCTTGACTTGATTAATAACAAACCGTTTAACATTTTTTTAAACACTGAGGTTTAAGGTGAAAGAAACTCAAGATGTAAGCGTTTTCTTTTCTTACATATGTGATTCAATTTTGTTTTCTAGAAATTTATACTGTTAGACACAAATTGGCAGTACATGGAGGGTCATGTACATATTTCCTATTGCCATTAACAGTAATGAGAGCAACGTGTGTTGCCCAGAACACAAAGCTTCAAGTATACAAATTGTCAATAAATCTGGCTCCTCACAAAACAGAAAATTAATGCTGTATTCAGAATGAGCTGTGGTCCAAGATATATTTTCGAATGTGGTCCTTTGGATGTCCCAACACCTTAATCACAAGCTCAGCAGCCATCTGGCAACTCCCAATGGCTTACCACCCACTGTGGAAGCCTCCTGGGTAGCCGAGTAAGAGCCTTGTTCTGTGCCACGATTTCTACTTGCACAAAAGCCCCTTTAATGGCAGTAATTTTACTTCAGGAAGGTTCCAAATCACATGTACAATACCAACAGTTTTCCTAGGTAGTGCACAGGGGGAGAGTTTGTATGTCTTCATCAAACACTGCTTTCCCCCCCCTTCCTTCTCAAAATCCCCACTGAAAGACCTACTATGGCCAGGTAAGCTTGAATCACTACCAGCTCACAATTAGTTTTACCACATGATCAGCAGACACTTCTTTAGCAAACTTCACACCTAACTTGCAGCATTTGGTTCTGCTTGGCCCAATCCCATCTCCTGCAAGAGGACGCTCCTGACGATAGGTGTCCAGCCCCTGCTCCCTACCTTGTTCAAGCTGGCTGGCCTTCACTGCCTCCCAATGTCAGTTGCCAGAGCTTGTTCCCTACTCCTCTCTGCAGAAACCCCTCGCATTTGGTTGCTAATCTCCTGTTGAAGGTGTCAGTGGTGCAGACACTAAGTGGTGAGTCGATGTTTCAGATAATGGTGCCAGGGGAACAGCACAGAGAAACTCATTGCTTGTGGGATAGTCCGAGTTTAGGAATTTACACCAGCAATTGACTAATCCACATGAAACTTTTAGATGTGCCCAAAGAGTTTTTCCCCTCAAAGAGTTATCATGCTGCCCAGCAGATGGAAATAGTTTTTCTTCCTCTCGTTCAGGTCAGCACCAAGCAACAACTCCATGCACATTGGGTGCATGTCAATTTTACAACTTTATTTTTTTTATTTTTTTGAGGTCACGAGGGGTAAGGAGGGCATATTTTTGTTGTTCTTTTCAGATTTAACACTGTTTTCCTGCAGTTCATGTATCATCTCTAAACACAGCAATCTAAAGGTCATCTTAGTAATTCCCCAGAACAATCAAGTATCAGCGATCCTACTGATATTGCCCAATTTGGAGGCAAATCTCTCAGTAACATATCTTTATGTAAAGTTCCCTGTTTTCCAGTAAAATGGAAACTGGTAAGCCAGAAAAGAGAAAATACCATGTTATATTCAGCAATAAATGTTTATCCACTTCTGATCTGGGCTATATGAAGCCTACCTATTCCTGCACACACACACACACACACACTCTCCCAATAGACGTTATGGGATTTTATTTGTTCATTTGTCTGTTTTGTTATATTTGTCATTACTTCTAGGGTATTTTGTTTTGTTTATTGAACAAGAGCAAACACATTCCAGAAATGAAAATTATTGATAGTTAAAAAAAAAAATAATAAAAATTAGGGTGATAGCATCAATCAAGAAAGACAAGGAAATGCCATGTTAGGTACCTTTACAAACTCAGTTTAACCCTCTATGCATATGGATTATAATAGGATTGCTTAATTTTTCAGAATGAGTGAAAGTACATTCAGATTTTACCTACTGCACTGTATTAAGCAAACAATGGTGCAAGTTCACACGTTACAACATATTCATTAATACAGTCTCCTTTACATGATTTAGCTTGACTTTTGCAATAGATTTCAGGTGACTGCAATTTTTCTGGAGTGATTTTTGTTTGTTTGTTGGGGGTTTTTTTGTTTGTTGGTTTGTTTTCTGTAAAGAAAATACAGTGCAGTAAACCAGCATCACAGCATGAAAGCTTCAGTTATTTTATTCATTTAAAATCTGGGTCACTGCACAGCCATTAAAATAATTCTGAACCAAACAGACTGTCCATTCTTACAGCTGAAGAAAGGTGGTGGGAAAATTAACTGCCTGGGTTGAACTGACAAAGCTGGGAGACTGAAACACTTAAAGATAGACTAGCCACATAGTTCAGCTACTAACCAGCTTCATCTCTGAAGAAAAACCTGAGGCAACCAAGGGTGTGCCTTTCTTTAGGCACAGGGTAGTACATTGCAGAGTTAGCTCCAAGAAAATTGAAAACTTTGGTTTAAAAAGTCTGGACTAATGTGCACATGAGTAATCCAATGTAAGAGTAAACTTTGTACCAAATCAGCAGTTAGTCTCACCATTTAGATAAATGTCTGTGCAACCTTCTCAGTTATCTTGGCTACTTTAAGTTTCCTCTGCCCTCAAAGGCATCACTTTGTCCAGGAAGCTGAATGCAAACTAAATGAACAACTAAAGTTGCAGTGAACAGATGATACACTTTCCCACTGTATATAAAAAAATACCCAGAAATATTGAAGAAGAGCCTTAGCACAAAAGATTTCTACTGATGCAACATAATTGTGGATGATTTGAAGACATGCAGAAGTCAGATAGATCAGTTCAAGGTGTTTTGGTTTTTTTTTTTTAACATATAGTGTACAAAAATTGCGTTGCTCGTAGTTTTCAAAGTTAAGCCACGGTGCTAAACAGAGATGGACTTATGTCAAATATTTAGAATATAAACTTTTGCCTTGCTCAGACCTTAAGGGTTAGGTCCACAGTAGCAAATCAGGATAGGAGCAAACACAAAAGCTAAAAGCATCATGAAAAATGCAACAAGACGGTCAAGTTTAGAGTTGCTGTGGAAACCCTACTGCTGAAACTTCTGACTTTGATGCCTTTGACTTCTTGATCATAAGGTTTCATTAAAGGAGTGTTTGCATTGAATGTATTTTATTTTCCTGCTTTTTGGAGACAGATTTGCATGAGAATGGTGTCTTTGTTTGCTGGGATTCCATCTGCCTCCACTGCTTGTTGCTCACCTGAAGCTATAATCCTCTGTGTGAGACTTTACCAATGGCTATTGTGAACACAGTTAAGGGCTCCAGATGGGGAGGGGTTACCTGGGTAAGATGAACTCTTCAGATAAAAAAGGTCTCCATTTCATGCAAACTTTCTTAATAATAAAGAATGAGAGAGGAAAAAAAAAAGGAACAGAATACCTGGCAGTGACAGAAGTGTTTCTAAAGCAAATTTGCAGTTCACTCTCAGGTGTTCTTTAGAGACAAAAAGGTCAAAGTGAAAACATGGGTTAATCTGCTTATAGATGCTGTGTTGAGAGAACAGGTAGCTTTAAAATCCCTCAGAATTAGACAATGTTCTGCCCAAGCTATAAAAAAATTGTGAGAATGAAGTAGCTTTGTCCCCACTAAAAGCAGGATTGTACACTCAGCCAGGTTGTACAGTTCAATCCCTTGTTAGTACAGGGCTAATGTCAAAGTCAGGTCAGGTTGCTCAAGTTCTGAAAATCTTTGGTACATAATTTACAGTTATCAGGTAATAATAACACCAGAGGCCCAGCATGCTGGCAAGATGTAATCCAATATCACATAAATGAGCTGAAAGTTATCATTAAATAGGCACATGCAAAATTATCTGGAGTCTGTGCAATATTATAGCAGCACACAACATGGTCCTAATAAAAAAAAATGCTATCCTTAATTCCTGACTAGGATTCTTTTAAAGAGCCAACAAAATAGTGAAATTGTACCTGTGAACAACATCATCTTACTGGGAATGCTGAAGGATATTGAAGATGGTTCAAAATCAGCTAATATAAGTGATTTCAGTTAGCACTGCAAACTAGATCCATTCAGTCCTATCACAGTTCAGGACATCCTAAAACAATTAGTTCTTCTACCCGTGGTCAGGTACCACTGACCACATTTGTATGCAGTGAGTTAGAGCAAGGAGGAGGAGCTCAGTCACCAGCACTATTTGGAAATTGTGCAACAGGCCCCAGCAGTGGCAAAACATTATCTACTAAAAAGAGTAATAAAAAAAAAAAAAAAGAGGGATGAAGAGATTTTTATGACAAAATGAATGTCACTTTTAGAGTTTGTTAACTTTATTGTACAAGAAGAAGGTTCAGCTTTGTGGCAAGCCAATCACCAGCACACTACACACAAATCCAAGTAAGGACAACGTTACAACTGTAAAAGAGAAAACTGCAGTCACTGTATGAAAGGTGTATGTAGGAGATTTTGGAAGGGCAGCAGAAAGACCAGTTTCTTTCCCAAAAAACTACTAATGAACTGTTGTGTGACCTCAGGCAAAATCATTTCAGTGCTCCATGATTCTGCTTCCTTTCCTACTGGGTCTATTTAGACTAGGAGTCCTTCAGAGATAGGGACTGTCTCTCACTTTCTATTTATATAGTGTCTAGCACAGCGAGCCCCTGATCTTGCATGAGATCTACAGATGCTATTGCATTACAAAAAAATAACAATAGTAACAAGGAAGATGTAACCAAATTAGTCAAATATGAGGGGGATTAGATTTACTCGTGAGAAGCTTTACTGGATGTTTTAATAAAGTCTCTTACAGCAGCCAATTTTGATGCATAGTTAATCCAGCGGGCAAAACCAACAATGAAAATGTAAGGAGGTGAACAATCATACAAACTGAAGGCTGAAGATTTTAAAATTCTTTAAAGATCTTTAAAAGATCAAATCTGGATCTTTTAAAGGGACCTATAAGTCAGCCTGTTATAACTGATTTTTGTCATATCAAATATAGCAGATTTAATTTATTTTTAATTTTTTTTTTTTTTAAATGGGAAGATGTTTAACAGATTTGAAGGCAGAAAACAGTGATCAGTGATTGCGTCTGTTTAGTGAAATTTCACCCAGTTGTCCCTCACAACGACACCAATATCTTGGTTTTTATTAAGCCTTATCTTCAGGAGGATTCTCTTTATTTTCTCTAGGGAAATATGTGTAATAACTTTTCATTGTTATCATGGATTTCTTTTCAAAAGTTTTTTTTTTTTCAAAAATCTGGTGAAGTCTATGAGAATTTTACTGTTGACTCCAGCAGAATTTTTAGCTCCTTCCAAGGTGTGCTTCTAACAAGAAGGAAGAATTCTAATGATGCCTGGAGAACCACTCATTTATTTTTCCATGTCAAGGAAAAAAGCAGTCTCAGAAGGAGGTAGGAGATAGTAAGCAAACAGGTTAAGTGGTCTCACTGGAAATACTCATATTTTCTTCCTAAAATACATTTTAGGATGATATAATTTAGTATACAAACTAATATAACTCGAAATTAGAGGTAGGAAATTCTATTTTTGGTATTTCTCTGTGGGGAACGTTTTTGGAGACACCTTATACCTTATACCTGGGACAGTCTACTGACTTTCAAAGGCAAGTATTTGCTCTTTAAAAGTAACCTCTGCTAATGGATGCAAACCTAGCAGGCAGCAAAATCACTTTGATCTCCCTTTCAAAATGTTTTTGGAATTTATCCATTGCCAGGGAATGAGATTCTTCTCTCGGAAAGCACTGGACCCTTGTATTCATAATATCACTCGATCAACACAGCTAAATCTTAATATTTTAGACTTACAATGAGATTTGTATTGATATGGTCCTCAAATATGCAGTCACCATCTAAATATTGAAATGATTTCTAAGTCCTTTTCTATTCTATTTTAATTCAGAGAATTATCAACAGGAGTACTTCAGACTCTAACTAGTCACTTCTATCTTGGTGTAAACAAGAAATGTGCAGAAACTGCACAATTAACAGGGAAAAAAAATTTTTAAATACTGTAAATCATGTCAGAGGATACAGGTGTTGGTTGGTTGGGATTTTTTTTTTTGTACAATGGGGCATTTGTGAATGAAATGCTTGATATTTGTAGCTGTAACTACTACTAGATGATTTATCCATTGACAAAGTCCTGCATAATTTCAGATAACAATAACTAGAACAGAGATGAATTCAAGTCAGAAATACTTAGGACTTTTAATACAGCTTGATGAGGAAGTTTATATTCCTGGCTATACAAAATTCTAAAATCTTAGGGAAACAAACTCAAAAATACCCCACTATCTGGAATTTGTTTGCTTTGTATTTTTTCATTAGAACCAATTATTTTTCTTGTACTGCTGTTTGTCTGTATTTATACAAGCCAGAACTGAAGAGCTATATTCTGTGAGTTTTTTATCTTTGTAAGATCTCCTGGTATAAATATTTTTCCCACAGACTTTATCTAGTACACTGCATTTTTAAGGACTTAATAAAAGATCAAAAGCAATAAAGAACAATGCAAATTTCAAAAGCAGTTGACAGGACATTAAATACCTTGCACTAAGCCAATTGCTTTGTATCTATTGAAGAGCAAGTGAAAAGTAAACTGCATTAAAGAAATTACAGCCCAGAAGGAAGATGCTAGAATATGAACTCTTGAGTCTGGTCTCCTACTTTTTTATAGTTTACAGAGGTCAAACTGAGCCCCAAGGGCAAGTGCACAAAACGAAGCATTGTCCTAGCAGTTTAGAAGGTGAGAACTCAGTTATGTTTTATTTTTGTTTTGCTTTCTAGTCTTAAAACCGTTGTTATTAGCTTGTAACCCATGTATAATAATAAATACTCATCCAAGAGAAATATTAATAATAATAAATACAGGATTACACAATAATTTGATTAATCCAATAAATAAGCAAACTATAACTATCCAATACACTCTGTATGACTTAAAAAGAAAGTAGAATAATTAAATTATGTATTTTAAATATTACCAGATATATGACCAAGTCATGCAATATGCACCAAGACAAAGACCTGAGTTTGCCTGCTCTTGATTCAGATTTTGGCAGTAGCATTATGCAGGCACAAATTTAGACTCCAGATTTTGCTGAATTTTGCTGAAAAGTGGAGATACCGAGTTATGACTGAAACCCATTCTGAAATATCACACAGACTAAGCTTTCTATACTTGATGAATGATTTGGGTGATATTTAAAATACATTTTATTATTTGATCTAGACAAACAAAGTCACATTTATTTAACCTGAACTGAACGTAACTAATAGGTCTTCTCAAAGATATAATGTCACCCGAGCATTGTACAAAAAATTGACTGGTAGAAGCAAAGTGGTCCGTGGCTTAATTTTGAAATGTCACACTTACACCTTTGAGCTAAATGCCATATTTACCATGTATGCTGAGCAGGAAGGTAAATTCTAAGAATTGCCCACACCAGTAATTGGGCACTATCAGACATCAGAACACTAGCAGAGTATTTAAAGAATTTGAGTTTAGGAAAAAAAAATAAGGCAAAGTGAGGTCACAATGTTAGAACTTTTAAAAAATAAAAAAATATAAATATATGTATAAAAAAGAAAGAATAAACCAGAAAACAATCCATTTCTTACTGTTTTGGAAGAAAGGAGGAACCAGAAAAAACATAAGGTGCAGTATTTGTATTTAAGTGAATAGAGCCAACATTTCTCAGCATGTGGCTGGACGCCTCCTTCAAAATAACCAAGAAAGGAGAGAAGAAGAAGAAAAAAGGCAACCTCAGAGCTTCTACTAGCTAATGTTGGACAAAAGGCACTGTTACCAAAACCTCCCCCCACCTCTAAGGAGCGGGAAGTAGGACTACTACTGGATTTGTCCTTGCCCGCTGTGCACGACACCGCTTCCCGACATAGGCAAGGGGAAAATTGTTCTAATCAAAGACAGGAGCACTAGTGCTGCGTGCACACAGCCTCCTAGCACCAACACATGTTGACTTCAACTGCAGAAAGCCTTTCTACGACACTGCAGAGACACTTGACTTCCTATTGGGGAAGTGCAGCTTTCTTTCCTAACAATGGGCCAACTGGTTTTCATAACGGAGATAAACGCTCCCTGCTGTGAATTGTAATAGAAAAACATGTCAAACAACCAACAATAAAAAGAGGCACAGCCAAAAGACTGGCTTTTCCTGTTTTTATGTGCAGCGCAGGGGAAACTAAGCACGTGAACGGCACTTGGCTCCTTACAAGTCAAAATATCACTTTTTTTTTTTTAAACGAGAGGAAAAATGCAACTCATTTCTGACCCTTTTTTCACTCTGAAGTGTAGATATGAAAACTCAGCCCATTAGCACTTATTTGCCAGAGGTTATTATGAAACTTCTGAATGTGGAAATCAGATGCTTTATTAAACAAGAGGAATGGTTATTCAGTTAGGATTTTTCCACCCTTTTAAAAACTGTTACAGTTGTGAGTGATAGGGACATCCATGATCCCATGATATTCTCTAGTTTTATGTTCTCTGCTTGTGCTGACAAGAGATAATTTGCTGAAAACCCTCTCCTCTTCCATCCCATCATCTATTCATTTTTGCCTGCCCTGCATGATACTCTTCTTCATTTTCTTAGTTTTCCCCATGACTAACTTTTATAGCCAGCTTGTTTTATTTTGATGTTTCTCATTAACTAGTTCTGTGAAATTGCACTTTAAGTCTTGGATGAAAATCATTGTTCCTACATCCTTATCTTGTCCATTTGGCATGTTTGGAATGTATCTTTCCCTTTCTTGCTGTCCTTCTCCTCTGCTTAAATTGGAAGAAGCAAACAATGGGGAATTTTCAGTGAGCACGCACGATTACGCAGTTTATTGGTTAATACTTAATATTAGTTAACATAATCAATATTCTGCAGATTGTTAATTATCGGCTCACTTCGGGTTAGGTTGAGTAGAAAGTAGTAAGATGATTGTGGTCATAGTAGTTTGATCTCTTTGACCTCAGATGCACACATTTTCATGGCTAAAGACAGCCCTAGTTCATGATAAACCTCTGGGAGCTGCTGCTGAACAGGTCTCTGAAGGGACACGCAGACTGAACAGGAGCTCACACTGCCAACAGTCATTTTGATTGAACTTTTGACTATCCTGCTTGGACAAGAGTGAACATGGCTGTTTGTTAGTGTCTTTGCTCTTTCCTCAAGCAGAGATATCTTCTGTTCTCTTTTTCTGTTTCTCTTGTTTGCTGTCTGTAGCAGCCTCCTAGAAAGAAATACTGGTGCGTGTGCCAGGCACACTGAGCTTCATATGCAGCAGACCTGCAGCACTGAACCTGTAAGCACTTCAAGGAGCACCAGGGCTCATACAGGAAACCTGATACCTCCAGGTCTCAAAACACTTAACTGAACATGCCTAGACTACACAACACATGTCTTTGGATGCATCTATCTCACTGCACCTATAGAACAAATATTTGCTGGAGATCTGAGGAACTTCTAAGACACAGGTGCCAGGCAGGTGACTAGGCTGGATGGATATCTGATCCAGTATGTTCTCAGGGCTTCAGCAATCCTTTTCTCATGCTGGTGAGAGATGATCACAGAAGGGCTAAATCCTTTCAGGTACCTCTAATGTCTGGCATTTCACCCCATCTATGTGGCACTTTTTGTTAGCTGTGATTCCACTACAATGAGCCTACTGCTGTTTGATTTTAAACCAAGTATTTCGAAAGGGCAAAAATAACAATGACTTCATCTAATGTTGTTATTTGTGTGCTATATTTTACATTTAAAAACTCCCTTGTTCCACATATAAAGCTAACACCTCACACCCGGTAGTAATATTATTTTAATCATGAACCCTAAGTTTCCTAGAGCATAAGAGTATCCCTCACTCACTCACATGGTGGATGCCTGTGCTTTGGGAACAGAAGGCACTGGATTCTGTGTTTATAAATATGACATTCTAGACAAGCCCCAATTGTGAGATTAGAAACAATAGATTAGAGAAAGCAAGATGTTTGTTACTGTAATAAGGACAAGTAGACTGTGACTGGGTTGTGAGTGGAATGGCAGAGGTCACAGAAAGCAAGGGAGAAGAATCAGAATGAGAGGCCTTGAATGTGTGGTTATCAGTGAGATAACCACACATTCACCCTGCTCTGGTTTCTGTTAATAAGACCACAGCTTGGAACCCAGCTGAAGACTCTGAAATATAAATGCATTAAGGTACATTAGCCACTATGGCCATGAAGAACCTTAGAGTTGTGACGTTATCAGATATGCAGGACAAAGAACAGACCCTCAGAACAGGCACAGAAAGCAAACAATTAATTACAAGAACAGCCTGCCCACGTGTTGTTCTTCCCAGCCCTGAGGCCCATACCAAAAATTCAAAATGCATAAATTAGATTTTAAGATGCTCCTAACCAACAGCGATGCTGAAATTCACTTCCATTTGATACAGAATGAAGTATTCTACAAGGGATAATCATACACTGCTTGTGCAGACTGAGGAAAGAAAAGAAATAGTACACTTGGAAGCATAATGATAATCAGGATCTCTGTGGCACTGGAGAAAGTCCAGGAAAAGGAGTGGACACTGAAGGATCTCTTGAGCCAATGTGCTTGGGCTAGAGTGAGAAAACGGAGAAAAAGGAAAAAGAGAAAAGCACAATTTATAGATGGCTGAAATTCTCTCTCTCCTCAAGTAACAATTGTCTAATAATCTTTGCAGTATCATAGATTTAATGTGAAATTTAGGACAAAATGTTTGCATCATTAGATCAAATGTTAAATACAGCCTGGAGTCTGAGTAGGCCCACCTGCTCTCACAGTTATACTCATCACTGCTAACTACCTTTTTGTTCATAGACAAAATTTCTGACTGGTGGAATGAAAAAGAAACAAATACTATCTTTCTGAGGCTTAATATTATATCAGAGAGGCAGCGAGTGATGCATCACAATGGTTGGATAGTTTCCATCTACTATTAAAGAAGAGAGAGAAGAGCTTTTTTCCAGGTAGAAATGAAGACATTTTTTGTGTTCCTAGTGATTGTCAGTCCTTGTTACCACTTTTTATTGAATTTGGGCCAAATATGAGCCATAAGAACTGGTATCAGTTGGAAGGATGTCATCATCTGTACTATGAAATTTAGTTTATTATTTTTAAATTCAGTGAAGAGATGTAGATAAACATCCTCTGCAAAGAAATGGAAATAAGCAGCTGGCTGTGCCACATTAGGGATGCATGACAATGGTTGGATAATTTCCATCTACTATTAGAGAAGAGAGAGAAGAGTTTTTTTTCCAGGTAGAAATGAAGACAGTTTTTGTGTTCCTAGTGATTGTCAGTCCTTGTTACCACTTTTTATTGAATTTGGGCCAAATATGAGCCATAAGAACTGGTATCAGTTGGAAGGATGTCATCATCTGTACCATGAAATTTAGTTTGCTATTTTTAAATTCAGTGAAGAGATGTAGATAAACATCCTCTGCAAAGAAATGGAAATAAGCAGCTGGCTGTGCCACATTACACTTGAGAACAGCAATGGCAATTCAATGAGAATAAAGAAAAGGAGAACTGCCTAATTTGGGTGGTCAGTTCTTGAATGGCAACAAAGAGGAAAACCAAGACAAGATTTTTTTTTCAATATATCAAACTTCTACTGGTCAATTGTAAGCACCTGCTTTGGACTTTATATGAAGAAATGTAAAGCTGAAGATAGCAGAGCTGGTTGCTAATTCAGTTTGCTCAGGAGTCCCCTTCTGCCAGGACTTGCCAGCAATGCACATGCCAGAGCTGAAACAAAGCAGAGTGCTGGTGGCCTGCACAGGTGAGTGTCCTCCACAGTACCTGCCCAGAGCCACCCACACTACTGCTGGACAAAGGACAGAAGAACATTTAACCTGCTACCAAACCAGCCCAGGTTTGTGCTCTGCAGAGCTGCTCCGTGCAAGCCACGACAAGCACTGGCTACTGGAACACAATACTGAGGCTTAATATTTTGCCAATATTAATCACTTGTGTATCTCTAAGTAGCAATTAAATTTTGATTCATGTTTGCAGAACGCTTGGGTTTTTTCATGTTTTTTTTCTTTCCCAACCCATTTGAACTACTTCACTGAGCTTTTACATGGTGTAAAAACGCACCTACAAAGGAAAAAGGGAACGAGACAGCTCCTAGAGACAAATATATCATGTGGAGTCACCTACTCAGGCCCAGACCTGCTCACTCCAAGCTTCATGCACATAAATAACATTATTACCTTCAATGGCATTTCTTGCAGACCTAGACTGATGTTTGATGGACAGAGGCCTCATAACTATAAATTCCCTATGCATATGAATAAAAGCCTTCTGAGCCTAAATAAACAAATAAATCGATAAGGAACCTGTATATTCATAAATATTTTCCTCTTAAAATATATTTTTGTTTTGTTTTGTTATGAATGTCTTAACTGTAGAACAGCCCTGATAATTAATTCTGTACTGAGAAACATCATTGGGCATAACTAGTTCTCTTACAAAACATGGTTGTTAAATGTTGAAAAGGATATAATATATTTACAAAGTATTTGATCTTTTTTTTTACAAAAGCCATGTGAAACATGTGGCCCCATTTTACTGCATATCTACTCTTTTTTAAAAATCATTGTTAGTTATTTAAAGCAACAATCTGTCAGAGCTGTGGCTCTATACCAATCTGACAACTGTGCAGTAACAGCATCTGTATTTGTTTCTTTTCACAGTGTAACCACAGAAAAGATGTTTATAATTGACCGTGCAGTGATACACAGTTGCCATGTCTTTGTTTTACTTTGCATGAGTTATCTACGCTCCATTCTATTTCCTGTTAAAGGTAGGTTTGCATTCTACTGTTTTCATCTCAGATCTCCTAAAAAAGTGCAGAATCTGTCCATAAGTGTGCTGCAGGGACTACTTATATCCCAGGGATATAGGCTGTAGTTCTGCAAAGCACTTAGGGACAAGAATAACCTCTTTGTTACTCAGCAAAGCAATTTATTTAAGTATGCAGTTGAGTGTTATGCTGAAAATGGATGGAATGATTATTACTTGGCGCTAAAACTGTGTTTAATTGTATTTCTTGCCTAGGTAATCAGGGGATTAAAGGATGACCCGGTAGCTTTAGCTACAGTTAAAACTATTGGTGAAAAATTACAAAGAAAACAGAGTAGTTTTCTCGGCCCTATTTGCTTCTGAATGGTGAGCACAATAAACTCTGCTGTGATGGCAGACACAAACAACTGAAGGAAAATGTTTGTAACCCAGCACACCACTTTGTGTGTTCTAATTGCACAGACACATTTAATGTCTCAGTTGTTTATAAACTGGCATTTTAGAGCATTTGTAGTGAACCTGGTAATTACAAATGCATCTTTTGCTTATTTAAATCAGTCCTTCATTAACAACAGATATTCAGAATCATTGCATTTAACTGCACATCCTAGCAAAATTATGAATGCATTAGAACTATGCCAAAGTTTCCCTTTCAGTACTGTTAATTTTTTTTTTTCCCATCAGGAATTGTCCCTCTTTTTGTTCGTACAGTCTTTGAAAAGGTGAACAGTCCAGTGACTTTCCATTTTCACTGTCCTGTCATATGGTCCATTTTGCCATCCCCTGTATCAACCCAGGCACTCGGTCTTCTGGGTGTGAGAGAAGTTTCCAGTACCAGAGTTCAACAACGTTTTTGTGCTTTTGTAAAATATTTGTACTTTTGACATATGGCTACACTTAAAAAAAATGTCTATATCTACAGCCTTTCATATTTCTAGATTGAAAGGATCATTTGAAGTGCATCAAGGAATATCCACCAGCCTACCATATTTCTTCAGTTGCCACCTCAATTAAATATTTTGGTGGGACCATGAATATTGTTATATTGAATATTGTTACAGGCCCTGGAGCACAAAATGGGTCCCCTGTGTTAGAGTCCACTGATGGATTTCAGCCAGTGGACTGAGGAATTCGTGGTCTTCAGCAATGCATTTACTTGCACACACTAATGTTTGCAGTGCAAGAGTTTATTGTGGATGGCAATGAGTAGGAGAGGAATGGAGGGAAACAATTCCCCTATATGCACAATCCAAACCAGAAAATTTATGGAATGAAAACTCAGACACATCCCTGAAACTGGACAGAAGATCAGATTAATCTAGACTTTTCCCTGTACCTTTTTTTTTTTAAATATCTAAATTTGGGGAATAATATATTATTTGTGCTAATGATAGCAACTCAGTAATTTGACATAAAGCAGTATTTACATTTGCCCACAGAGGGGCAGAAAATATTTTACATTATTTATTCCAGCAGAGCAGTTATCTCAAATATATCCTCTCACTGCTCTAATTATGCCATTACTATTTTACATTTATGCTATTATTCTTTTAGCAGATTGTCCACAAAATATTTAATGTGCTTATTGCTTGTGAAACTTATATTTCAGTATTTTAAGTATGACAAGATACAACAGTATGCTTTTAAATCCCTTAATGGAGAAGTAAATACATAATACCTAGTAAAATATGTAGTTTTCAGTAGCTTTATATACTAACTGTGAAGTTGAAGTTATTTTTCTTTTTACTTTTTTATTATTCACAAGAAATTAAATGTTCCTGGAGGTAAATGTTTGCTGCTAAAGAAAGATGGAATCAATACAATCTAGGAGAGTTTACTATAAAACTTGAGTATTTCCTAAACACTTTTTCTTAGGAAAAGGGGAGGGGAAGGAAAAAAGAGAAGGAGGTGGGGGGAAAATTCAAGCAGCTGTAAAACTTTTCATAAGATTTTTAACTTTATTTCTTTTTAATTCTGTTCTCCCCCAAAACAAATTTGTTATTTTATTTTGATGCACAGCTCAGACAAACATTCACAAACTCCTGGTACTGCTGGATGAAAATCTTCCCACAAGAAGGGGAAAACTTTATGTTCACTTTAACATATATTACTTGAAAGTACAATGAACTCATTTAAGTACACGTGGGTAACCTCATAAATAGTGCAAATGCATTATTATAGGAGTGAGCAGATTACAGCCTGATACCCAAGACTTCAGTCTGTTTATTAGCTATTGCTCTGAGTCCCAAGGGAATCTACACAGAGACTTCTCCTGTCGTCTGCAGACTTTGTGGAGTCTCTTTAGCCTGGGAGTTTGGTAAACCCAAACCTCCCAAGATCTTTGAAAACTCAGTTTTGCTTTGTTTTTAAATCAGTAATAATGTAACGACACAAAACACTGTTGTACTTTGTGATATCACCTCTACTCCATATGAAAAATGCCATTTTAAGACTGTAGAGGAGCAGGCTTTAGAAATAATCATTCCCTGCACTTAGGGGTAAATAATGCACTCATTGAGAGTAGGAGTAATAGCGTTTCAGCTAAAACAAGGCAGGGTCTTCTGCACAGCTCTCTCCCATGCATCCCTGCCAATGCCAATGCCCTGTTTCACCTCCTGTTATTGAAGTCCTGGGCCTCTGGGTAGCTCTGCCAAAACACCTCAGTACTGACCTGTGACGCCCTTTGCTACCCCAGACCTGGGGTTCCTAAAGGGTTCTGCCAAGACCTCCTCTCTGACCTGCACCGAGCTCCCTGCTGCTCCTCTCCTCTGAGCCACTGCAGAGCTCTGTGTGAAGGCCACTCCACTGCCCTGCAGTACCTCCTGCTAGCCTGGCAGTCCTGGGCCCCTCTTCAGCTCTGTAAATAAGCCTCCATCCTGACCTGCAGCAACCCTTGCTGTTAGGATCCAGGGGTGTCTTCTGAGTAGAGCCTGCCAATCATTCCAGAGCGCTGCCTAGGGGCACCGGGGGGATTTTTGGGAGGGGAGTAGGGAGGAAAGACAGAGGGAGAGGGAAAGGGCTGTTTTTAAAGCTTAATAGAATCAATGAAGAATTTAAAGAATACAGTTTAACATGTTATGAAAACAAAGGCTTTGCTCTGGTTCACTGCAGCAAAGGCACATGAAATGACACTTTGCTACTTGTGGGAACACAACGTGAACTGGAATAGAAGGAAAGAGCACATAGGAAAGGATTAGTCAGAAGCAATCAAAAATCTTGACAGACAAAAGAAAACCTAAATTTGTGTATAATTGGAGGTGCAGCCCTGCACAGCTCAGCACTGAGTCCTTGTAGCATTCACTATGGTTTTCCCACATTCAGCATTTTTGCTCTCCCTCATCTTTTTGTATCCTTGCTTGCGTGGGCTGTAACCCAGGAAAAGCTGATGTGTGCTGAGTCTCACTGAGTTCAAGGAGATTGGTTCACATACTTAACATTACTCATCAGTGAAAGGACTAGCAAATTTTGAGGATTCAAGCTATGAAGTATTTGAGATAGGTATTTCTAACTTTTGCCTGTAGAACCTCACACAAAAAGATACATCAACAGTAACACTGTCTTGAATCATATTAATGTACAAGATGTCAAACTTTAAATGCATAAATCTACTTTTAGTGATGAGATAATTCTTGTTACTCCATAGTTTAGGATGGAGAGATGGTCTTTCCCCCCCCCCAAATCTTTTGTAAATACTTGCTCTTTAATCTTAAAATCTTAGTTCTCTCAATCTGGAATTTCCCCCCCCTCTGATCCATATCAGCATGTAGAATACTTATTTTGTGATAGTTTCTTACAGCTCTCTTCTTGTTTCTGAAACAATCTAGTTTTTACTGCATTTTACTCTTCCCTCTCCTCCATCCTTTCCAACACACTCAATGCTTTTAGTTTCTTCACAGCAACACAGAAAATTGTTTGCTGATTGTTGTTGTGTTGTTTGGGTTTTAAAAAAAACCAATCCTTAACTGTGTACATTTAGGAAGAGAGATTAAAGTTGTAACTTGTTTTGAGTTATTCCAGAATTCATTAGATATTTGTACTTTGCAGATTTCTGTCAAGGTTGAGATTACTATGGTACATTTGCTGACTGGTCTGTTTGATGGCTTGATGGCAGCATCATCTCATCAGCTATGTATCATTAGAGACAAAAGTATTTATTCAGAAATGTCAGGGTTCTTTAGGATAATTCTAGAGTCTACAACATGATGCATGGGGTTGACAGTCTTTTTAGAGAGGTATGACTGTTGCTGGGCTAAGCAAGAAAAATGTTTCATGTCTCTGTTAAATTACCTTTTAAAATAAAATTGACATATATTTCTAAATAGGAACCTGTGAAAAATTTAAGTAAAAATGTTCTTGTTAGCACAGATAAAATTAATTAATAAAACCCTACAAGAAATAGTCTTATTTAGTTTTAATATGGCCAAAATAAATAAATTCAGCCTGACTTCAGGAACTATTTAAGCCCAACTCAGAACGTATGTCATCTGAAATATTTAATCAGACAGAGCTAAAGGTGACGTTCTCCATACTTAGACTGTGATTCTAGCTTTGGCTTAAGTTCACTTTTTAATTCACAGGTCATCCACACTGAAACCTCAGGATCCTACATAAATCACCACTGAAAAAGAATGTCCACTTCCAGTCATTACTGGACTCCAGTTTGTTCCACCCTCAAATCCTGCTCTGCAGTTGTTGCCTGGGAAAAGCAGGCATTCATTTTCCTCATCTGCTCCACACCTCAAACTGTCTTTCCTAGTATGATCAGACCCACGATGACCCAGTGGTACCTAAGAAGCCTCCAGTTTGTCCCAAAGAAGAATCAGAAGAGAGATAGTCATAGGACAGCCAACCTCAGCAGGCAGCTATACAAAGATGAATGCTAAGCCACATTCAGAAGAAGGAATTTAAAAACACCATAGTGCAAAAACTGTTTTGAACTCTGGCCCTTGGTGGGGAAGGGCAACACCACAAAAATAAAACATGATAGAAGACTATTTTCTAGATGCAAAATTTCTGACTTTCTGATTGATTCTAACCTCCATGTTTCATCTTTGACTACCACATATAAGAAAGAGGTTGGTTTGTCCTTTTTTCTTTTGAGGAAAATACATCCCTGAGGAGCTTGCACTGGGTTTTATAAGGAAAATAGAACTGATTCCAACACAGAAACTTTGTTTATGAATGTATTGTAGGTAGAGGAAAATACACTCCTCGTTAAAAGAAATGGAATTATTTACTGCATAAAGCCTTAAAATATTAAATGCAGAGACAGGCATGCCACAAATGTGGTCATGCATTATAAATTAATGCCATTAAAACAGCCTACTTAAATTAAACATGCTTACCACATCTTAACTAGTATTTAGAGATGGCAAGATGGCAAGAGAGATGCCAAGAAAAGAAAACAGATCTCAGACTAGACAGGAGATATTTATGGCATGTATTCTGAAACACAATCCTTCAAATTCCCAGGTTTAGATTTTCATTTTACAACCAGAGGCCCAACCAGGACAGGGCAAAAAGGATCTAAGCTAGAGCAGGAGAGCCCAGAAGGAATTCTAGCAAAGGCAGCTGACATAGCTCCAGGAGGAATGGGTGATTTCTAGCCCCAGTGATGTCACTGCAACACACTCAGCAACTCTGGGCACATCCAGTCAACTTCCTGAGTTTCAGGGAGCTGGACCCTGGATAGTATCAAATCCTTGCATTGTGAGGCTAAGAAGTATAGTTTCTCATGTTCCCTCTGCCATTTCTCCTCTATCATCAGGTACTGCCTGACCTACAGTTTGCAAACCAAAAAGAATGAAAAAACCTTAATCCTGCTCTTACCCATATAGTTTTCATGAGGGTTTTATTGGCTAGAAAAGTCTTCCTCTGTGCCCCAATTCTCTTTCAGCACTATTATGATCTTCTCTTGGTGGTCTCACAATCTTGACACTGACTGTTGATTTCCATACCAAAAAAACTCTGTCACATCTGCTGTAAGAGTAGTGACAAATCCACAGACCACAGCAGGGCCTGGGGAGAGGCACTGCCCATTGGGAGCTGTTGTTTCTGCAGGCTGTAAGAGTAGTGACAAATCCACAGACCACAGCAGGGCCCATTGGGAGCTGTTGTTTCTGCAGGCTGCATTGGGACATTACCCAAGACAAGACCTTAAGGATCTTAATCTGCTTTATGCACTTCAATGCTCCAAGAAATTTGGTGAACAGAAGGTTTCAATGGTGAAAAATGTGAGCCTCTCTTGAGTCATGTTTCACAAGTCAAAGGAAAACCAACAAAGATTACTACTATTTTAGGTGTACCTGAAGAACAAATGTGACTTGACAGATGTTTATCACAACGTTAATTTAACAAGGTATTAAATCTGTCTTGCATTACCTTCCACAAGTGCACAGTGAGAAGGTAGGTACAGGAATGTGCAGGCTGTTTTTTAACCAGGCTAATGCTGCCTTTACTTCCCTCACCAGGGTTTGTGGTGACAGTAATATAAACCTCACTGAGCACAACCAACATGGATGGAGGGGATGGGGGGGAAGGGAGGGGGAAAATTCAGTCGTGCTAAGGATTGTGTGACTAAAATAAGGGATTGAGTTTCTGGTTTTCACAATGAAACACTCCAGGACAAATGAGGTGCTGAAGCAGGATTTATAATTCATTGAGTAATAGGATTTTGTACTGTTTAGCAGGATTAGGCATGTTAAAGAAAGACCTATTTATTTCAGCCTGACAATGGATGAGAAAAGTGTATAGTGCTCTTCGTTGTTATTTTAAGCAATTTACAGGATTACTTAGTAGTAGAGGCCCTGTGCTCCCTCTATCTGTAACGTGTCACAGTAATGGCCATATTTGTATAATTGCAGCTTTCTCCATACAGTTTCAGAATCACAGCAGTTGGGGGATCAAAGGTGTGAAGGCTGGTGGAGGGGAGGAGGGAGAGAAAGCAGAGATGTCAGGGGAGAAGAAGTAGAAACCAATTAAAACACTCCCTTATTAAGACCATGACCTCGGTGACCTCAATCCTCCAAGTCTTTGGGACAGCAGGCTCTGTGAGGGGTTTTATGCTAAAGTGCTGACTGTGCTTTTTCCAACCATGTCTGCCATTGACGTGGCAAGGGACTGAAACCTCTCCTGCAAAGCAGTTGGGGGAGGAAGAAGTTCTTTGTCACTGACACTTAGGATGGGAGTTCCTGTTACAGATGTTATTTTGTTCCTTCCTGCCCCTCTCTCTCACAAAAAAAAGCTAAAAAACAGCAAATGAATAAAAAGTTGTCCATCCTTATTTTTACTTTCTTAATATTCTGTGGTTTTCATGCAGTTCTTTACTTCTGTTAGCAAATGTGGAAACAAAACTATCAGTACATCCAAGCTAAGGTTTCAGAGCAAAAAGCATGTGCAAAAAAAGTGGGACTATTCCCAGCAGTGTTCACTCTAAAGCACATGCATAAAATGGCAGCGTGTGTGAGCAAAGTCCCCAGGTCAGGGCAGAGAAGCTGAATGCCAGATTAGTCCTTGGGAATCTGAAGTGCAGCTTAATTAAACCAGTGTTATACAGACTTTTTCATAACAAAGTTGCTAATCATGGCCATTTTCTTTCTGAATTTCAAACATTTAAAGCAGTTTAAAAAATGAAATGCTTTCTCTCCAGAAACTCAGATGGTCATACTATACTGCCAATTAATTTAAAGAATTCCTCTGGAAATCTGCAGAGGTTGCATAATGCACAGCTCTAGGTAATATTAACCCAGAAAATAAGCCCCAGTGGCATGATCACTCTGCTCTCAAAACCCTAGAGTTCTGCCGTGAGCAACAGAATGACCATTTTCCTTCTGGCAACTCCATTATTACTGAAAAAATTGGAAAACTAGGTGTCTAAATTGGGATGACTTTCTGTCAAACACTTGGATTATAATACACAGAAAATGAAAATCTACCTTTTATTCTTTCTAGCAGACAAAACTCAAGTTATAGCAGGAAAAAATTACTAGAGGAAAATAACAATATTTAAAATCTTTGTGACAAGCTCAATTACTGGAACAAGGTGTTCTCAAAATTTATCTGGTGATACATATTCTGCTTGCAGGACTGAGTGCCAACTGCAACGTATGCCTACCTAATTTCCCTTTCTAGCTAAAGGAATGGGAAAACTTATTAATAAAACCTCTAAAGAATAAATTTTATGCATGTAACTATTTTAAGTGGCACCTGCAGAAAGTTATTACATTCCCATGGTCTCCACAGAAAGATCTCAATTACCATCAAGTCAGGAACTCACTGGACTATGGCAGCAAGCTGCAGGTTTAGTTCTTCTCACAATTTGAAAGCAGATATTAAATATTTGACAATGCTAATCATCACGTGGCAGAATTAATTAAAAAACAATCTCTTGAAAACTGGTCATTAGTACAGACAGAGATGAAACAGAGGGGGGTCAATAATCTAACAAAATGGTCATTAGCAGCACTTTATTACTTGGATTTGAGTGGATTCTTGCTAGGCTCCAAAACAATGGGTTACCCAGCAACGAATAATAAAAGGAAGGTCATAAAAATATACTCATGCTATCTGGCAACAAACACTAACTCAAAAGACAGGACAAATTATTTTGGACCACAGTATCGATGGTCAGAATCATATTTTCTGCTCAGAAAATGTTTCTCTGAGATGTGAAACCCTTTTTTCAAACAGAAATTATGCCCCAGAGAATTTCTGGGATGTCAAAGTGCCAATCTTTAAAAGCAGTCTGTATGCTCTGCATGACACACAGTAGTACATAAAATGTTGCAGATAAAAAGTAAATTCAGGCACTCCTTCTGAACATGCTTGTTTACAGGGGTGAGATTAGACCTCTACAGTGACTAACAAACATTTACTATTGTGACTTCATGGAGAGTCTCATGATATTTTATGACTTTCTTCTCAGAATCCCATGCCACTGGCAGCGAGGGATTATGTAAGAATTAATGGTTTCATTTGGGGAAATGTCCAGTTCCCAGGACTCTAGAAAATCTTGTGGGCCTGATGTCTGAGATTAAAAACTTGGAATGAAATGTGGAAGAATTTAAAATGAATCATACTAACATAACATTTTGTGATTTTTGAGGGTTTTGGCTTACAGTTTTGGCATGTCTTAGAATGACAATATTGGCTGAACTTTTGGCTGTGCTGCTCATTAAATACAATAAGAAGTCTACTAGTAAATTATAAGAGAGAGAAGAGCTACAATTATTTACTTTCCCACTGTTCCTGTGTATCAACTCCAAATTATATTCAGAACCCAAACTGAAAAACAGCCCCACAAGGTCATATTTCATTAAAGGTAATAGTTTAAATGTCAATTTAGAAGTCATACTATGAGATTATATTTTTAGACTTCAGATTTTTAATCTATTTCAACATACAAAAAATTATTATTGCTCTATGCTTGATGCTCTGAGAAGCATCAACACGTCATGCTGTTTTATATTGATCCATTTTGACCAGTAAGATAGATGGTCAATGAGCAGACACCTAAATCCATCAAAACTATGTTCAAAAATAACCCTAAACAACTATTCACTTTAGCCCCATTTGTGCTGTCAGTGATTTGTGGTTAAAAGCAGATGGAGAGGTCACACCTGAAGATATCCTCATATCATAGAGGACATCCTCAATCCAAAGCTTTACAAACCAGCCTTCCTAAGATCAGGAGACAGAAGTTTTTAAATTAACTTGTTTAGAACATATTTTTATGCCTTCTGCTTTTACACTTGTTGAGTTGACATCACATTCTTCAGGATTTTTTTTCCCTGCAGTCATTTTACCTGAAGTATATTTGAAAAGACAACAAAAGCTGAAGGTACAATCTAACCTATTTATACCCAGCATTCCCAATTTCTACTTGTGTATTCCATTAGAAGAATATCAAATGCTGGACAGGTTAATATTGTAATAAAATAAAATCATTTTGTAATAAAATTACAAAACAGTCATGCACCACAGTCTAACCTGTGGAGTCTTTTAAATCAGTAATTTGCAGCCTGTGATATGCAAATACTTCACTGTCCATGAACTACTTCTAAAGAATCTGTAAAGGAAAGAAAATCTATTATCAGTAAATTTGAATTCACTGTGCAGAGCTCTGTCTCTCCACTAAAACAAACCCCCAAGCAAACAAACCCCCATACTCTCTAGTGTCTGCAAAACCACTGGGAATGAAAACTACTGTGCCAGATTAGATTGGGATCTGAAATGAAAACTAATGCATGGCTTTGAACTCTTCACCTTCCTCTGGGAGACTGTAAATCTAATCCATTAAGACAAATATCTTTGAAACAAATTATTTGGAGGTCTTATAAGTAGATTTCCTATTTTAGAAGAGTAGTATCTTCAGTTGCCCTAATTCCACCCTCAGTTGCAGAAGCAGATTACATTATTTTACTAGCACACAGCAAGTAAGTGACATTTGCAGGGTTTGGCCAGTCCTCTGTAAGAAGAGATTCTGCTACTCTCACAGGGTGCAAATTAAGATTTTTTCACTGTATCTTGGATTAAGTAATCCATAAACTATTGTTGAGCTCAGTGAAGCTCAATATCAAATACTTCATTTTTAATGATAAAGCAATAATGAAATAGAGTGCACACAACTGAAGAATGATTTCAAATTATTCAATTAGTTCTGCTTTAATCATGCAACATTATTCTGAGCCACCAGATCCCAAGGATTAGTTCTGATAGATACAAGTTGCAGTACTTGTTCAAAATATTTGCTAAAACACCCTAGTGTTTCAGTTCTGCAAACTCAAAACACCTGTCTGCACAGTCAGAGCAAATTCATTCTAAACTAGAATCTACTGCAAGGTGACATGAGATTAAAAATCGGATTCAGAAAATGTCTTTAGTTTTAGGAAGGAAACTATGACAGGCTTTTGAAAAGGACATTGAACACAGCTTAGAACAAAAGTAGAGTATACCTTAAAGACAGATATTAGGAAGGTATTTGTTACTAAACAGCTGCTATCTGCTTTCAAAAGATGTAAAATATTAACTTTCCACTGCTGTTACAAGTAATTTAAAGCTTGGCAATGATGCAAAGGATGTGTAAACTCTCTATTCCACTAATGAGGAAAAGGAATTAAAATTAATGTTAACTAAATTAACAGCCATGGTAAAAAGCAGAATCACACGTGTGCAGTTTGCCATGAGTACATGGTGACACGTGGCCTGCATGCTCTACAGCAGAGCTGAAAGTTCTGCAGAGAGGTGGCATTATTTTATCTTGTTCCTATAATGCAATATCAACACATATCTGAACAGGAAAAGGCTCAGTCCTACCAGAGGCTAGTCTGGACCGGCGTAAGTTTGATAGGCAATTAGCATCATAAGGGTGGGCAGCTCTGGGATTGCAATAACAGACTCATGAGTCAACTCCTTTGCTGTGAAACAGAGTTAATATTTACTTTCTTGTGTCATTTGTCAGATTTACACTATGTGAGTGTATGCCTAGCACAAAGACACCTTGGTGTCTAGTAACCCAAATGATAATCAATCTAATGTCATCCTTATCGAAGGGTATGTATTTACTACATTATTTTTTTCACTGGTTACAAGGTAGAGTTTGTTTAGAAATAAACGTGTGAGCACCTACGCACAGCTGAAACAGCACTTTTCTCAAACCCCACTGACACATGTTTCTTCTTTCCATCCCTTGGAAATACAAAGGAGGCTATTTTTTCTAACTGCAGATGACCCACAGCTTCCAGACATCAAGTTTCTTTAAGATGTTAGCTTAGGTACCCAACATCATTAGTCATTTTTAAAAATGTTAGTCCTTTTCACTGTCCTTTTCACCTGCTGGTTGTAGATGAGTCCACCCAGGAAGAAATCTGATTCCCTGTTTAAATTAAATACACTGTGTTTCTGCAGTAATGACTCTGAATACTGGACTGATCTTCCTAAATGTAACAAATGCTTATCCACTTAGTAAAATGTAATTCCTTGACCTTCTTTCCTCTCAGGTATCATAATTTCTTATTAAGCCGATCGAGAGACATTTCTGTCATCTAGCACTTAAAAAGATTTGAAGAAAACTATTGCAGTTTTGATGTGTTTGTATATTACAGCCTCTAGAAAAGCGAGAATCCCCTGCGTGCTGAAACCCACACAGTTCCCAGTTTACAGAGGTAACACTATGAACTGGATTGATATAGAAATTCATACCCAAATAAAGACATTAAAACCAGGAAATAGAAAGTTTACAGTTATAAATGATCATCTTCCTTTTATTGCCACTGATTTATTCCTAACTCTGCATTCTTTTTTTTCCAAAATGCAAATAACCACTTGACTAATTCTGGTCTTTATTTCTGCAGGTGATGAATATCAGAAAAGATTAATTCTTATGACATTTCACAGTGCAACTAATCTGGCTAAGGATATAATATTTTTGATTGATATATTTATATGCATATAAGCCTTCAAATCAGAATAATTGCCCCACTGTAAGGTTTCCTTGTACTGTTAAAGTGGAAATTCCCCTACACGTCTAAGAATGGGCACATCTCTTTAAATCTACATGAGGGTTGTTTACATTAAATGACTCTATCAGCCAAGTTAAACTACTTGACCATATGAATCAGGACCATTGTTTCCTCCAATTTCATGGTATCAGACTAAATGGTCACAAGAGTGAGAAAATGAGTTAATGTGTAACTTCTCAGTGGCTGTACTGAGCACTGCCCTTCCACCCCTCCCATTATTTTTGCACGTGTGGAGCTGCACTGAATACACCTTCCTGATAGTGGGCTGCTTTTTATTTCAGACTTTCAGCACTGGTGTTACTGTACTAAATTCAATTTATAGAGCTATGGACATGGATATTGCCAGTAACGTGCCAAGCTAACAGATAACATGTGACAGAAGTTAGTCACAGTGCACAGTGCAGATCTGGCAGTGAATGTGATATGAGAAACTGCAGAGAAAGGAAAACTGAATTTTGCCTTTTGCAACTACAGGAAAGTCCAGCTGAGGCAACAGCTAGGAGGAACAGAAAGATGGGGAATAATAGACTTTTTTTAAAAAAAAATCTTTTTTCACCCCAACAATTCTAGACTTTTTTTTTTCTCATCTGTCCAATAATAATTTTTTAAGCTGTATTTATCAGAAATGACAATTAGCATGTTGCATTCTTTTAATGCTGTCCACACACAGTAGTAGCAAACTTCTATTTTAAATGTAGCACAAACATTGGGATCTTGGTTTGGCAATGATTTTCTGGTTTTAAATTAAGCAATTACGTATGTGCAGATTGAATTTTGCCAGCTCTATTTTATGTGTGTGCATGGTTTGAAATGCAGCAGGGACTCATGCTGAGTCCCTGAACTGAGGAACAGCAAGAGCTCGTCGGGGGTATTTAGAAACTTACAGGATTCATGGAAACTCCCTGCGTAGCACTAAGTGTTGTCCCACAGCAGCATCTGCCAGTCCCTTTTTGGTGTGAAGACAAGGATGGACTCAGCAGTGAAGAAAGAGATACAGTGGGTGTATAATTCTGCCCTCCAAAACTGAAGGACAGAATCTTTCTGGCTCTGCTCCCTAGTAGTAGTTTCCCCATGTGCCAAAGAGCAAACCCAAAACCTTGTGCCCTTGGGCTATCAGCTCTACACCCCAGTACCACCTTTTTTTGACTTGGTTCAGCAAAACTAGAAGCCTTTTTGGTAGTCTGCTCTGCACTTTAAATAGCACGGTCTCTTTGTCTCTGTAATCTCTTTCACAGTCTGGAGGTTAGGTGCTGACAGACTGAACCAGTCAGGGTTTGCCCTGTCTGCTGATGCAGCAGGGAGCTGGTTTTGCACACTTAGCTGTGCTATTCTAGAGGTATGACCACATTTAAAGTTACTCAGGATGAAGGCAGGAAGATGCTTCTTCATCACCTAAAGCCATTTAAAGCTTGGTGGATACCAATCTCCTCGCAGTCACTTGGTTCTAAACCATCCCTTCCCTGGTGCTTACATGTCTAAAACAAAGCCAGATGATCCATCCTCCAACCTGTCTTGTTACATGTGAACACATTTTTCTGATAAGGTAAATCACAGAACAAAGGGAAATGCATTGCTTCAGCCCTCCCTCCCCCCTTTAATTATCAGTGGCTGGAGACACAATTAATTTTGGAATTAAGACTGTCTGCTTTCATAAAAAAAATATCCTTCCTTGTCTGGCTATGCTTCCCCCCTCCTCCAAGCAATGGTAGTAATCATCTTCTGGGTCACCTCTCACTTGTCAATAGACTGTCTGTGTGCCACCCTCTTTCTGCAGTGTTTGTAACAACAGGCTGCTTGTGACACAATGTGGTACAGCCAGGAAGCTGACTGAGTGAGGGGGAAAAAAAAAAACACACAACAAAAAACCCCAATAAAATACTTCAGAGGTTGATATTGTGGAGTAATTACAGATGTCATACAACCTGATAACATCTTTGAAACACAGAGCCTCCTAATGAGCATGATAAAACTTAAAGCAATTGTTTCAAGTCTTGAATGTAGCATAATTCTAAAAAAAAAAAAAAACAAAAAACCAAACCAAAACAAACCCTCACCTCTAAAATATCTAAATCTCTGATTAGAAGGCTCCAAATAAGCCTTAGAAAATGCCACCACTATCCTCTCTGTATGATCTAAGGGAAAGCATGCAGAAGATTCAGGATGGTGTCACAGAGGGAGATAAAACTGCATGTGTCAGAAAGAGGAGATTTCCTGCTGCTAAAATGTGCTGTGTTGATAACTTTGGAGATTAGATATCTCCCCAGAACACTTCTGCTCAGCCTGGAAGGAATCACACCTAAGGCAGGTGGTGATAGGATAATTTTGGCTCCATATGGTTGACTTTGGTCCCTTGAGAGTGCTCCTAAGGCTGACTATCACAGTAGCCCAGCCTTGAGAATAAGATCCAAAAAAATAATAATCTGTTCAAGTAAACTGGATGTGTGTTGTAAATTGGTAACATGACACAGAAATACTGGCTCATTCAATGTTGCTTATGATTTTATGATCTTATTTTGCATCTTTTTTGTTTCTTCATATTTGAATTTCTAGCAGAAGATGTAATGAATATCTCCAGTATTGATAGCTCCATTTTAAACTGATGAATTTTTCTCTTTCTCTTAGATGTTTATGTGCTGGAGAACAACTCAAGGACAAGTTAATAACATAAAGGTGGTGCATATCTATTGTTCTCCTTCAGAGAGATCAGATTATTTACCTAGAACCTACCTAGGTTACCTAGCTTGTTTAAACAGAATTTGTGTTTACTTTTGGAGATACTTCACGTGACAGGCACTCTCCTAGCAACATTGACACAACAATAAAGTAAATAATTCTGCCCTCCTGCCTTGCTAAAAACTGAACATTGTCACAAAAAATCTCACAGTTTCTTTATAAAAGGTGTTATTTTCTATTATTTTCACATATCTAATTTAAGCTCACTTTTTGAAGGCCACTGAGTCAGTGCTGACTTTCCGAGTTGCTATTCATCCATCCTCTTGTAACCATTCATTTCCCTGATTCCAGCTGAATCAGGACATTGCCATTAAATCTGAAATTAAGATTCCACTTGGTTTTTTTGGAAGTGTAATTATTGCATTGAACAAATCTTTGCTTTGAATCCTAATTCATGACCTCTGAAGGAAAAGAGAAGATAGCAGAAATGACTAGACAGCATTGCTGTCAAAAAGTTCTTTACCAGAATTATGATGCTTTATTCAATTTTTTTTTTTATTATGTACTTGCAATCACTCGTAATCTGCTTCTCAAAAACCTACCCTCAAGAAGGCAATCCAGACTTTCTCTCCTTGGACTGTGCCTACCAGACAAACTAAAAATAGCTCACATGGAGTGCAAATAGTTCTAATAATTACATAGAGAAAAAAAACACTCTCTCCATACCCCTAAGTAACTGTACACATGTGTATAATTCCCAGAGTGCTTAACATTGCAATATAAACACTTCCCAATTGCTTTCAATTATATAGTCCTCTTGCTAAACCATTCCAACCTGAAAATATTACTGTGGTTGATGGTCATTTGGCTGCTGCTACTAAAAGCTTCAGTTGTATCTGTAAACTACCTTTATTAACTAGAGTAGCTGAATCCTCTAATAAACCTGTGCAGTGTCTTGCTAATCAAGTCTTTCACTTAGTAATTAAGACATTAAAATGTGTAAAAAACATAAAAAAGCAAAAAATGCATTCCACTACGTCAGAACTAAAAAAAAAGAAGGAAAAAAAAAAGATTTTTACCTAACAAAACCAGTTATGCTTAACCAATAGCATCTACTATTGCTTCATACCTCAAAATAAATGCAGGTTTATAAATGCCAAGCTGAAATGGAATAATGTCTTGCCTTAAAAATCAGAGCTTAATTAGCCCAAGGGAGAGCAAACAATTGGGCAGATTCCTCCTGCAACTGATGATTAGCTCTCATTATTTCAGCCTGTCTTCTTGGCCATGTAGCAGATAAATGGAGGACTATCAGGGAAAAGGTTTACTTCCACCAGAGTGCCTGCCAATTCAAGTCTTGATTTAATTTCATAGGACAGCACAGGTTATTTAAATTCCATCATAGTAAGATGCCAAATGTAGATGGTGCAGGTCAAAGAAGTCAGTCAAATGAAATGTAAGTGGAATTAGGCACTTTCAAGGAAAGGGAGAGGAAGAGTTTTACTGCAAGCAGCAATCATTGCAGCATTAGTCTTATGTTTGTCCAAAATACAGTATTTGTTAATGTATGGAAATGCACTTTGCCAAGAAATTACATTTCTTCAGAGGAGAAGGAAAAAAAGCTACTTTTACAAATAATTTAATGAAAGTATCTAACCTTATACTTGTAGTAACAAGGAGCCACATCTAGTTGCCAAAGATGTTCCTTCTGCTAAACAAATACCATACGACTTCTCCTTTCATATGAACAAAACTATTTGCTCTCTGTTATTCCTGTCACGTCCTGATGGAACACACTGCTATGACATTCTTGGAAACAGAATTAAAAAAGGTAATCAAGTTCAATAACTACGTTTTCAGCAAAGCACACTGATTTGCCTAGAGAAGTGGGACTGAAAATTCCCAACTTACAAGAGACAAAATTGCTTCTTCAGGATCAAGTTCCACACAGTGAGGAACTATCCGGGCACAGATTTCCTCTGTGACTGGAGGGTCTACCTACACATAACTAAAATACAGTTTCTGATATTTGCAGTCCTGGGATATATAAGTGATTTTGATTATATACATTGAGATCAGCTCAAACAATAGAAGGCAAGCCCAGTGAAGAGTTCTGCTTTAGCACCACTGGTATAGGAAAGTATGGAAGAGTGGTTACTATGCTACATCTACACATCCAAGCTGGAGTACCTGAGCCTTGAACACATGCAGAACAATGAGCAAAGCAGCACAGGATTTTACAGAACTCAGCAATATTACAGAATTATTAAGGCTAGGAATGAATTTCAGAGCCAAATGCAATTGCAGCAGAGGGGAAGGAAAATCAACAACACAACCATTCAAGCAGCAGTTTGGCCAGGCCACCAGGATTAACACCTTCAGCTTCTGCAAATACATCACTGGATCTTTAAGAACCACAAGTGCTCAGTGCTTTGTTTTCCTCTCTTGGGCAAACATTCTGCTTTGTGAGTCAGCAGCATAGTTTTGAATAAATGAAGTTTACCTATACCATCTTCTAGAAGACCAATAAACAAGAGTTGCAATAGTTAATCCTAGATGTTATCCAAGGAGTTTCAGTTCAGTCCAATCCTTTTAATTTGCAACCTTTGGCATTCAGCCAAATAGTTCTGACTTAATAGGATCTGTAAGTTAAAATTAAAATCCTGCATGCCTGTCTGTTCCAGTTCTTATCCCACACTTCCTCTTTGGGTAAAACACTCCATTATTACTGCTGTATCCAGAGCCTGTATTTTGTCTCTGGTCTCCTTTAACTTGTGGCAAACTCTTACTTAATGAAGACCCAAACACGCTGTAGTATAACTGTTTGGGAATACCTATATTTTCTTTTAAGTCTCCAAAGAATTTTGGTTGAGGACCTTAGAAGCAAAAAAAGAGACAATGCACAAGCTCAGCACACACAGAGACAGAGCCTTGGAGATACATGGAAGGCATTTTATCCTGTATGCCTAAATACAGTCAAAAGCATATTACAGAAAGCATAGGACTGAAAGGTCCAATTTAGATTTTTTTTTTTTTATTATTCCCTTACATCAAATAACAAATGTAGGTGATCCCAATACCTGTTCAACTGAGGGATTAGAAATAATGAACAACTGCTGTGTTTGCATATTGTTTTTACTACATGGAAAGGAAACAATTTAGGCCATGTAGCACAGGTCAGCACTTACAAGAACAACCCCAAAACTTATGTGCACTCTAATTACTGAGGACAACTCTGAAAGACATTAGTGGTAATAATTTCAATCACAGATCAACTGTGAACTTTTTCCTTCATTTTTAAAATTTACATTCCTTTTCTTCCTTCAGGCTTTTTCTTTTCTTTATCTTTTTTTTCTCATCACCATTTCTATTCAAACAAGTCAGCCAAATTTTGAAACAATAAAATGTGTAGCAAATTCAGGGTCTTGCAGTTCCTTGTCAGTTTGCACAATGACTATGCACTGTGTGTGCAGACTCCAGGGTTTGTGGACTTGGGAATCACTCTGCATTTGTAAAACAATAGAAATAAATGTACATGTATTTTACAAAGGATACGGTTGCTCTCAGAAGAGCTTATAAGCAAAACACTTTCCTCCTTTATACTCTCCAGTAAACAAAACAAAGAACAAAGTTTTTAAGTACATAAGTAACATTATTTATTCCCTATGAATGCTGCATAGGGAAAAGTTCAGCATATGTGTAAGAAATTCTTATTTTAAGATATGCACACTTCATATACTTCTGGCGATAACAAGATAATAGGGGGAAGATAATAAGTTTTTATCCTTGATTACTTTTCTGCTTTAGTGGAGTGCTCCCACTGTGATCTGCACAAGACATTTCACAAGACATTTATCTACAAGAGAAAGGAACAGAAAGAAATTCAGGCAGAGTGATTAAACCTGATGTCTCCTTTCTACAGACACGTGCACAGGCTTAATCAATCTGACGCCAGCAGTCTCCACTTTCACATAGCTTGCTGGCCTCATGCCTGACAGATTCCACCTACTGTACATCTTTGTAGGCAGAATAAAGATGTGAGATAAAGAAAGCAAAGTGAGCCAGCAGAGCAGACTGCATAAATTGCATGCCACTAGTCTAAGCTGCGTGAGGCTCTGATCCCTGCAACTATTGCTCTCCCAGCCACCCTGCAGTGCAAATAGAGTGTTTATGAAGAGTATGTGTTTGCTTTTGAAAGCCAAAGCTGGCAAAAAGTGAGGCTTACTCTGTTTCTTTCCAAACTGTGAGTAGTAATGCTTTCAACATTAAAAAGTCTGCCTCCTTCAAGTGTTGAGTTGTCCATCTACACATACTACATTAGTCAAATAGGAAACATATCGTGGTAATGGAGGTTCTTGTGAAAATTTACCAATTCATCTTAGACCACTGACATAAGAGGATTTTTTTAAGCAACACCTATTAGGCTTGCTATATGAAAGCAATGACTGTTTCAGCCCAGAATTTTCCTCAGGGACAAAAAAAACAAACAAAAACCTGTAACTAAATCTCTAGCATTCCCTCTCCCCAGTGAAAAACGCCAACAATGTTGCAGTTTGAAATTCAGTAAGGAAAACAGTTAGCATAATAAATTGCTCTGGGCTTTATGTGCCCTCGCTGAGGGTAATATTGGGTTCTCCTCTAAATAAAAACATCCCTTGAGGATGAAACGTTAGGACAGTAAATATTACATTTTAAGAGGAGAAGAGGCAGATCTGCCAGCTGTCTTAAACTGAAATCCAGGAAAAAAAAATCCCATTTCTTCCTCCTGTCCATGTATAATTTAATACTTTAAGGCCTGAATGAGGGACTGTATTTGCACACAAGATGCAAAGAAAGTCACCAAAGAAACTGAAAGACTGCAGGACAATTTAAATAGAAAATATACTGAAGGTTCAAAAAAGCAAGCTTCTAGCTTCAAATTTGTAACCTAAAAAGTTTACAATAACAAGAAAATTCCAAGAATAAGAGGTAAGAAAGTTACAACAGCAAGAGAAAATGCAAATGAGTGTCTGAAATTGAAAATCATTCCTTTATAGTGATGTAAATCACAGATGTCTGTTTCATTAATTGCAATAATTTCATTATTGTTACTGTAATACAAATTTAGTGTGGAAAAAACATATAGACAACAACAGATCACAGACCAAATTTTTACAGGTCAGCCCTACTCCCAGTGGTGTGGGCCGACATCAGAGAATTCTATTTGTCCCATGACATAAATCATAAGACACCAAATGAGAAAAGTTGGTTTTAAATACAAATATAATAAGTTGTAAGTAAATTCTGTATGGCTAGAAATTTGCCTTTCATTTCTTAGGAGGGTACAGTTATGTGAATGGCAGCTATTCTTGATGATAAAACATATGGAGTGTCTTTAATTCAGGAAAAGCAGGGTAAAGAAAAAGGCTTCTGAGAATGATAGACCCTCACAAATGATCCTGGTATAAAAGAGATCATTCACTCAAACGCAAGAGAAGAAAAATAAGAACAACAGGGTGTCTTGACCCCAGCACTTTAATAGTGGTCATATGGAAAGAACCAGATGGACAATCCTGTCCTAGCAAAACCAAACAAAAGGTTCATTTGAATTCTATCTGTTAAGATTTAAAAAAAAAAAAAAAATAAAAAAATTCAAAGGACAACATTAAAGTGGGTACTGTAGACCTGGAAAATAGACTTCAGGTCTTCCATAGCCCTGTGTTTTGCTCTCGTGAGGAGGCAGCCAAGAGGATTCTTGTAAATACAAGTATTCTTCCTGTCCTCATGGTGCAGAGAAGGTAGACAAGCCAGGAAGAATGCTACATGTAGAGGTATTCAAGCATCCTCTGAGACAAAACTGTCTTTGTCTTTTTAAATGTACATTCTTGGACTGCTGGTGCTTTTTCGCATACTAAGAGAAATATAGTTTCAAGCCAAGAGGATTCTTGTAAACACAAGTATTCTTCCTGTCCTCATGGTGGAGAGAAGGTAGACAAGCCAGGAAGAATGCTACATGTAGAGGTATTCAAGCATCCTCTGAGACAAAACTGTCTTTGTCTTTTTAAATGTACATTCTTGGACTGCTGGTGCTTTTTCGCATACTAAGAGAAATATAGTTTCAACAC
>NW_008590176.1:63695-72512 GCF_000691845.1 Merops nubicus
ATATTTTTATATTATCAGCACCCATTAGAGTTCATTGGTGTTTATTCCAGTAGTCTAAAGAAAGCAGGAAGGTGTAACATTTCACCTAAAATATTTTGAATGCTGAGTGATGCCATACAAAAGTAGGAAATATAGCTAAATATACACATAGCATGTCTGTCAGGACATTTCCCAGGTCTCTTTTGAATCTTTTGGACACTGAGAAAATACTAATATTAATAATAATAATTCAACATGAAAACAAAACAAAACACCACCCACATAAAAATAAGAAGACACGTTTTCCCCTACTTTTTTAAAGTCTTGTTATTAAAGTCTTGTTAGTTGAATCCTACAATTTACAGACTCCTATTTTCCTGCCACTGTTTTGATCAATCATTTTTCAGTGATCCTGCCATTGATTTAGAGTCTTGGATTTGAAACATTGGAATCTGTTACCCGTAAAGTAACTGTGCTGATGATATTGGTCCAGTTCAGAATTGCTATAACTGGATCAAGTGTTCAGAAAGCACAAGGGAGCTCCAAATGTACACTGATGTTTTCAATAATTAGCTGAAAGAAACCTAAATCTTGAAAAACAAACAAAATAATTTCTGTTTAAAGAATCATGTTGTCACCTTGTTAACAAGGTTCAAGAACCTAATCATGTGCAAGAGGGAGGAGAGATTCTTTTCCTTCAAGTAAAGAGCTGGGCAGTCACCCATCCTGGGGCTGCCTGGAAGTAATCACTGCACTCTTCCTTCTGCTTTCTTTGAGGTTTATGTCCACAGGAACAGGCACTGCACAGACCCACTACCCTTTGCACTTGAGACACCCTTTTACCCACTATCTTTTTGGTGGTCAAGTCTATTTGTAACAAGCTCAAAAGACAGAATGGAAAAGGCAGAGTCCTTCCTTGGGTTATCTACAACCCTTTTTTTGTGGAGTCAAGGCAGTTTCACTCAGATCTGCATCACCCCATGGCAGCCAGGATTTATGTCTGGCATGTCTGAAAAGCTTTCTTGGGTATGAAAATCCTTCTTTAAAAAGAACAAACACAAAAAAGGGAGAAAGGGCTCATGGAAGAGTAGAAATTACCTAAGTAAAACGGGCTCAAGGCTGAGGCATGTGATTTAATTGGGGATGTATTTAGGCTAACAGGAAATGCCACTGATAAGAAGTTAAGGACTAAATAGAAAATGTCTTCTAAGGGATTTCAAATTCTTTGATGGGCCTATAAGGCAGAAGTCCTCTAACAGTCTGTGCTGCAACCAGAGTTAATTATGGATTTATACATGTGGAGAAAAGGCTTGATAGTTATCTGTAATAAGCCTAAATGGGAGAGACACAATCTGAGGTCAGAGAAGGTATTAGTCTGCCACAAAGAACTTGCAGTGAATCCAGGAAAATGAGAGGGGAAAAAGAAGGGAAAAAAAAGAAACCCCAAACCAAATCCCCTCTCCTTCCCAAACTGGAGTAACACTACCTTCGTCATTCTCACTTCCCAGCTCACGTGCAAAAACAAAGGCTTTTCCCTTTCAGAGTACCTGTTAAATTTAGTTCACCTTTTGCAGACAAAATACTCTAACAATCACTCTGCTATCATCCTGTCAAAAAGATACAAATCAAGTAGTCCGATGAAAACACAGCTGGATTCTGGAACATAGGGATTTTTCAGGATATCACCTTTTTCTGAAGATGAAGATGGTCTTGCTCATATACAGAAAAAGTGTGCTTGGAGACTAAAAGTAACTCTTCAGCATGCTGCCTGGCTGAGCTTCTGCTGCTCTGCCAGAGAATGAAGGTTATGCTTTAAGAGCTATGATAAAGTGCTAGAGAATTGCTGTAGGTAGAGGACTGAACGCCAGTGTTCTAAGTTGTAATAAACATGAGGTATCTACGAACGAACAAATGATTTGCCCTGGGGCTCTCTAACTTAATTTGCTATATGCATGTTAAATTGAATTTAAAATCTTGCCTTTCCAAAAAGTTACTTTACTGCATTTTCAAAGGTGCAGCTTGATCAGCTGACTCTGATTTCATCAGGGGCCTACATTATACACATTGTGCTTGCCAAGGTATTTAAGTGCCTATTCTGAATGGGGGAAAAAAAAGTTCAAACTTCCTGGCTGCAAATATTTGATACTTTGCACATTCTGAAGCATAATTCACTTGCACACTGAGAGTTTTCAAACCCAAGCAGCACTCACAGTTTTTACACAAAGGGCTGAAAATACACAGATCCCAATCTGGAACCACATCAGTTTTTGCATACAAACCCAAACCGATCCCTGAAACGTGGGCCTCAGGCTTGCCTGAGAGCATCAGGAGTTTTTCTGAGACATGCTGATGTGCAACTACATGGTGGTTTCTTTTTACAGGAGCTGCACTTGATAGAGCCTCTGCATGGATGAAAATTTTTTGTCCATGAACTTTGAGCAGAGAAGAGATGGTTATTTATCAAGGGAAGAATTTAAATAGTAAAAAAAATTCTGTTATTTGACCTGATTTTTTTTTTCTTGTGGGTTTGTACAACTGTTTTTAAAAGGTTGCCCAGCACATAGCAGACAATACCTTCAACAGCACACATGTAACAACACAAATGTTATTAAATTCTTTTGTGATTTACAGTATTTTGGTTTCCAGATCTCACTACATTATCATGTGTCTGGTTTCTTCTTGAAACTCCAGTCTTTGAGACGTTGTAATTGCCTTCATGAAATACTAAAAAAGGATGAAGATCAAATAATATATGTGCCAGCAAAGCGTGTGCCACACAGAGGGGATGCCCACAGATATTAGTTAATCCTGCCCAGCCTCTCTGCTGTTAGGGTGCAAGTCAGCTCTGCTCCAAAAGTTCTTTGGCCAGTGCAGTGCTGCACAGAGCTGCACAGTCCTGGCACCATGGTAGGGCTCACAAGCTGGGCTCAACCCTGTTCTTGCAATCCAGTTGCATGTAGAAACTGTTGTACTTTCTGCCACTGTTTACTGTAATAAGCACTTGGAATATATTGTGTACAAGGACCAAATTCTTATTCTTGCCTAAATAAAGAGAAACTTGATGAGGCAGAGCTCTGTGCCATGCTGAGCTCAGGGCTGTTTACATTGAGGGTAAGTGCTGCCCTGCCGTGGGAACTGGACTCTGCCTGCATGGCCACCACGACAGCAGGGACAGAAGTGTGAGCACTGTGACTCACTCAGCCCTTTTTGTCTGTCCCACATCTGCCCACAAGGACTTTAATCATTGCCAACTGGTAAGACTGGTTTGGTTGGAAAGCACAGGGGAGCAGAGTATAAAGTTTTCTTTTGCAGATCCCTGCTATTTGCTTTTCAGAGTTTTCCTTTCCAAAAGGGAAAAGTGGTGCTTCTCTCTTTCCTTTTTAGTTTTCCCAATTTTAATTTGAGTTATGAGAGGGATAAAATATATCTTTAAATAAGCAGGTGAGTAGAAATAACTGAAGAGTCTGGTTTTCTGGATCAAAAGTTTTAAAGTAGCAAGACTGCAGGAGTATGTGCTTCCATTAGAAACATGTGTGCAGAATATTAAGCAAATTGCTTTTATTTCCAAGACTGACAGATACTTAATATCAACCATTCATATTAAGGTCATTAAGCTAAATGAGGATGCTTACTAAAGACACCATTCCTAACATGAAAGAGTATTTCTTGTAACCTATAAGCCTAAGTTTTCCTTTTTCCTGTTTATATAATGAGAAAGAAGTTATTTTAATTTCAGGAAATATCTAGGCTTATATGAAGTCTTCATCTGAGACTCCTATTAAATGCTGATTTCATCAGTCACTAAAAAACTATGCCAAAAGTTTGTACAAATTAATTTATAAACCTTATAATTTTCATGATTGAGAGCATTTAAAACCAGTCAGCTTAAGACCTTTCACATTTCTTGTGAAAGATTTGGTAAGAATGAATAATAGAAATCAAGTACCTGCTTCAGCCTTTGATCTAGAAAAGTCAATGCCAAACTGCAGGTGTGTTATGTTGCATTTTGGACTGACACTTCTTTTTGGGATGAAAGAGATGTGAGCTGGACTACAAACACATTTAAATTCACAAAGATGTCTGGATTTTGAGTGCCAGGAGCTGACACCAGACTTTTGCTGTGCTTAACACAAGTATATAAAAGGTTGCTTCTGATCTTTTCATAGAATCATTTTGGTTGGAAGAGACTTTCAAGATCATCAAGTTCAACCATTAACCCATCACCACCAGGTCACCAGTAAATCATGTCCCTAAGCAACATATCTGTATGTCTTTTAGATACTTCCACGGGTGGTGACTCAACCACATCCCTGGGCAGCTGTTCCAGGGCACCTTCCCTGGCACCAAGGTCAGACTGAGAGGCCTGTAGTTCTCCAGATCCTCCTTCCAGCCTCTCCTGTACATGGGTACCACATCTGCTAACCTCCAGTCAACTGGGACCTCCCTGGTTAGCCAGGACTGCTGATAGATGATGGAAAGTGTCTTGGTGAGCACTTCTGCCAGCTCCCTCAGTACCCTTGGGTGGACCTCACCTGGCCTGATACACTTGTGTGTAAATGGTTTAGTAGGTCACTGACCATTTCCCCTTGGATTATGGGGGCTTCATTCTGCTCCCTGTCCCTGTATTCCAGCACAGGCAGCTGGCTACCCTGAGAACAACTGTTCTTACTATTAAAGACTGAGGCAAATTAAATATTCAGTACCTCACAGCCTTTTCCTCATCCTTTGTCAATCTGTTTCCTCCCTCATCCAACAAAGGATAGAGATTCTCCTTAGCTCTCCTTTTGTTGTTAATGTATTTATGGGAACATTTTTTATTGTCTTTTATGGCAGTAGCCAGATTAAGTCCTAGCTGGGCTTTGGCCTTTCTAATTTCCTCATGGAATCTTTGTAGTCTTACTGAGTTGCCTGCCCCTTCATCCACTGGCTTCCATAGACTTTCCTTCTCTTCCTGAGTTCCAGCCAAGGCTCTCTGTTCAGCCAGGCAGGTCTTATTTCCCACCAGGTCATGTTATGGCACACCAGGACAGCCTGCTCCTGTGCCTTAAAGGTTTCCCTCTTGAGGAATGTCCTGCCTTCCCTGACATTCCTTTGCCCTTCAGGACTGCCTCCCAAGGGACTCTATCAACCAGGCTCCTAAACAGGTCAAAGTCTGCCCCCCAGAAGTCGAAGGTGGCAGCTTTACTGATCCCCCTCCTTATTTCCCCAAGAATTGGAAACTACCATTCCATGATCTCTATGCCCAGGATGACCTCCAACCTTCACATCACCCACAAACCCTCCTCTGTTCATGAACAACAGCTCTGGCAGGGAGTCTTTTTAGGGGGTCTGTATTTCAAAACTTGTCTGAACACTTCCAGTGCCAGTAAGCACTTCTAATGCTCAATTGCAGTAATGAAACAACCACAACTCAAAAAAAGGATCTTTCAACCAAAATAATCTGTGCTACTTCCTGAAGCAGTCAGTATTTCCCTTATGATTTCTCAAGCAAGTAATGTTCATGCTTAGCTTATGATACCTAATAAGTCACAGCCAATTGCACAGTATTGTTGTTATATAAAGAAACTCTCTTCCTCTCTTCATACATTTTTTGATGTAATGATTTCTTTCCCTTTAATTTATCAATGGCTAAAAAAGACAAGAGCAGTGAAAAGCAACAAAAACTGTTTTACAACTGAATGAGAATGGAAAGTCTTAACCTCTAGCATACTGTTCTGGAGAAGTTGTATACCAACAACAACCAGGCTTGTAATAAATGCAAACCAGGTTTGTAGCAAATGCACAATAGCCCTAATAGTAAGAGATAGTGACTACTGTTATTGTAAAGCAGAAATCCTAAAGAGTAGTACACAAAAAATGAGAATAGAATAAAAATTACAGATTAATTTAGAGAGCTTATTTGCCTCTGTACTACTATACATAATTCTCCCATTTAATTCAGAACAAAGAGTAAAAGTCAAGTCTCTGCACTTGAATCAAGTGAGTTAAGTCTCTGACCTCACTTAAATCTTCCAGCTAATCTTGTGATTATGGTGTTTCCTTATGACTGTTCTAATTTGTGAGGTGCAGTATTATGATTTTGCTATCTTAAGCTGTCCTTTCAAAACACGTATTTGGATTAACTATAATATATGAACACTTGCTCAAATTTAGGACATGTTGTTGCAGTTCTAACCAAGCAGATTGTTTCTTGGAGAGATATATATTATAATTAAATTTACCTATAACCAGCTCATCATGAGAAAGAACGTAACCATAAAACTTGGCATAGAGGCAAAAAATTTGTGATTAAGACTACCTGGTATTTACCATTACAATATCCTAATTTTATTTCCTTGTAACTTTTCCAACTTTGCAAAAATTATACAACAATTTCTGAGATTTTCAGGAGAAAACAAGCATGTATGTCCACGTGACAAACAGAAGTACTCAAAAAGAGATCTCCCTGTCCAGTCCATGACAGTGTCAGTCAAAAGATCTAAGAGTAACTCTGTTTCAAAGCAAAAAGCTAATGCTTGACAGAAGCTTTACACTCCTGTCAGCAATGTGCTTTTTGCTGTTCCCAAGAAATGACCCGAATCTGATGCAGCTGTAAGTCTCTGGAAGACCCCAGTTCACAGTTGCTTAGCAGAGATTTTTTACAGCTCAGGCACTCAATGACCTAATAAGTCCATTTTACCAAGCAGAAAGTATTTCTACAGAGCCCTTACAGGACTTCTGCACAGACACAGGACACGCTCAGCACGAAGACTGTGAGTTAAATGGGAGTGTCTTTGCAATTGCTCCTACAGTTGATTGCAAGGCTGCAGCACCAATAAGAGCACAGAACCATCTGCAGGTGCTGCTAGAAGAGCACAGAAATATTAATTAATTTGCATTACATGGAGTATCAATTTCTTTTACATTAATGTGGCAATTTGACGTGCTACATATCGCCATGTTGTCCCCCCAAATAAAGATAAATCAACAGAATATTGCACTGGATATTTTTTATGATTAAAAATACATTAATTGGTTTCTAGATAATGTTCTAGGTATTAGAACATTAAGGAAACTACAGGGCTCTTTTGGTGTCTGTAGGAGAGCCATCCATGGGTTCTGTTGCAAGAAATTCTCCTGGTCAAACACAGGACAAGTTTACAGTGGCTAAACAACCACTTTCCAAAATATTCACAACCTACTCCAAAGCACCTCAGTAGGTTTGAATGGCTCATACTAAACTGTTGGTTTTGCTTCCTAAAAGATCACTGCTTCAGAAATCCTCTAGTGAACCACAGAATCATTAATATTTGGAAGAGATGCAGAGAGGTCATCTAATCCAGCTCCTTTTTAAAGCTGGGCTGTATCTTAGACCAGCTGGGTCAGGTTTTGTGTTTCTCCATGGATGGAGATTCCACACCCTCTGTGATCAGCTGTCCTGGTGTCTGATCACCCTCATGATGAAAAAAATAATTTCTCTTTATCATGAATTTTCCATTGTCTGTCTTGGACAATGTTGCTTCCTGTTCTGTCACTCTGTGCCTCTGAGGTGAAGTCTTTTCAGCATCCTCCCATCAGGTGGATGCAGACAGCAATAAGGCTTTCCTTGAGCCTTCTCTTTTTCGGGCTGAACAAACACAGTTCTCCCAGTGTCTTCTCACGTGTCATGTACTCCAGTCCCCTAAACATCTTGCCACTTCAAGAACTGAAGTCAGGTGGAATAGTGGCATATTAAAATGCCAAGTGAAAAATACTGTATTAGAATCTGCTGAAGTATAGAATAAGTAAAAGTTTCAAGGCAGTAAGAATAAAGAAGTTATTTCACTGAGGAAAAGGTCCAATTACACCTCAAAGTTCTCCTGTGTTACAAAATGACTTGTATATAACAAGTATTTCTGTGGCACGTCTATATCTTAGAAACACATTTCAAAAAGCATCAGACTAAACCACGAGGAACTTCCACCTAAAAATAGGGAAAAACTTTCCTGTGAGGGTGTTGGAGCACTGGAACAAGCTGCCTAGGGAGGCTGTGGAGTCTCCTTCTCTGGAGACTTTCAAAACCCTCCTGCACACATTCCTGTGCAACCTGATCAAAGTAAGGGGTTGGACTGGATGATCTCCAGAGGTCCCTTCCAACCTTTATGTGATTCTGTGATCATTATTCAGTTTTACACAGCAGAAATTACAAACTGTAATCCAAAGAGCCCCCAAACAACATACAGCTCCCTACATTCCAGCAGGCAACTGAGGCACGTGGATCCTGCAGGGGAATCTGCTTCCAGAATGAGATCAGAAAAACAGCATTAGCTGCAAATGGAGAATACATAAGCAGGTTAAAGGGAACATCCTAACCCAGCAGAAACTTCTCTCTTATGGTACAATATACTGTTTTGTATTTATCAAATACAGAATAGGGGGATATATAGACATAGCAATAGATACACAGGTATACAAGAATCATTTTAGAAGATGCAGACAGTCTATAAATACCAAATTATTTGCTATTGTTTGTACTTTTTCTCTCACAAACCTAATCTTCACTAATGCATCTCAACCACACACAAAGACACAGCTCAATCACATCAAAGCTTTCTAAATTCACAAACATTCCTTGCACTATATCTCAGAAATTAAGAGTAATATGAGCTACCTACTAATGGTCCAGGTAGTGCACTCAGTCACAACAATTTAACACATCTATTACGTTGTCACTAATAATGACCTAATTTGCTTTTTGGATGGAAATTCATATTTTAACCTTCCTATAAAATCTCACAAATTATGAGATTAATCATATTTAGCAGTTGTGTTGCTGAACAATTAGAAGTTCCACACACTGAGCTATCCATTAAAAACAAA